>NC_060892.1:25077559-25377559 GCF_014805685.1 Silurus meridionalis
TTATTGCATATACATTTGTTCCTTACATTTATAAGTTCATCCCTAATGAGTGAGCCAGTTGTGACTGTTTAAAGAAAAAACTCAGAGATGATACAAGGAAGAAACCTTGAGAGAAACCAGACTCAAATGGGAATCTCCACCAAATGTCCATTCATTACAGTGCCATCATGTTTCAGGTGCTGTTCAGTGCTGAAATGCAGAACTGTTAATGCAATAACTTTATGGATCTGGAGGCTGTTGATGTGGATCAAAAACCAGGTGCACAGAGTGGTCTGAAGTTGAGGAGACTTTATCTAGAGGTACAATAGGTTGCCAGGGTGAATTCAGGCAGATCTAAAGTAAAGAAAGGGATCAAATCTAGTAGAACATCTTCCCAGAAAAGTGGAAGTTTTTATAACTGTAAATGGGGACTCAATGTCAATGGGATGTTAAGAAAGCACATATCAATCTTCCACAAACTTTTGTCCATAAAGTGTATTGCTGTTGAGTGCTATATTGAAAAAAACATGTCTGTCATGCTTGAATGGCTGACATTTTACATTGACTAGACTTTTTTTGGACATAGAAAATCCTAAGAGTCTCACTTCAACAGAACATTTTTTTTTTTTACTGCAGACACACGTCTTCTCTCCGGCACCACAGCTTTGTTCTGTAGCTTGTCGATAGCTGGATTACGATATTACACTTGAGGGTTTTCAGTCCGAACTCCACTTCCTTCTAAAACAATGACTCACAATCATTTAAAAACTATCTCTCCCCTGAGAACCGGCCAATATGATGATGCAGTGTTTTTGAAAAGACGGAGATATGAAATAAAGCCACTAATAGAAACAAAGCACAGGAACAAAAATGCGTCCCTGGGTGCGGGATAGTTTCTCGTTGCATCGCAGCATGGTTCCTAGGTGAAAATGCTGACTCTGACCCTTGCCTGCTTCTTTCTTATTCTCCAAAGACACGTTATAAGAAACACAGAACTGTAAATCCGAGCTGTATCACAGTAAACAATAGAGAGA
Organism: Silurus meridionalis; assembly: GCF_014805685.1. Taxonomy (NCBI): domain Eukaryota; kingdom Metazoa; phylum Chordata; class Actinopteri; order Siluriformes; family Siluridae; genus Silurus; species Silurus meridionalis. The sequence continues at coordinate 25,078,573 of NC_060892.1, forward strand.
ACTGGGGACAGTTCAGCATTGGGTGATGATAGTTAGGCTTGGGTTGTGTGTGTGTGTGTGTGTGTGTATATATATATATATATATATATATATATATATATATATATATATATATATATATATATATATATATATATATATATATATATATACACACACACACGTAGTATAAACATACATGAAATCATGCACAGATTCGAGAATTGAATAAACAGACTTAAGGTACGGTGTATTCGTATTCAGACCCTCATGATATTACAATCATTCATATTGATTTTTTTCCTATGAATCTAGTATAACATAATGACAAAGTAAAAAATTTAATTTAATCTAATTTAATGATATATCGCAAGTTCATCAGTATTCAGACCCTTTCCAAAGACACCTGAAAAGGAGCTCAAATGCCTCCCAATTCCCTTGATCTTTGTTGAGATGTTTCTACACCTTGTTAAGGGTCCAACAGTGAAAAAGCCTATTCATTGGACATGATCTGGAAAGGTGCACACCTCTCTATAGAAGGCCTCACAGCTGACAATGATCGTATTATAGCAAAAACTGAGCTATGAGGTCAAAAGACTCCCTGCAGAGGGGAAGGCTAAAAAAAAATTAATACAGTGGCTTCCCTAATTCTAAAATAAAAGAAGTGAAGCACAACCAGGACCCTTAAATGTTGATCTCTTGGTCAAACTGAGCAATCAGGGGAGAAGGACCTTAGTTAGAGAGGTGACCAAAAACCTGGTGTTTGCTCTGACTAACCCAACACTGCAGAAATCCACTGATCTTGGCTTTATGGCAGAGTGCTTGGATGGAATCATTGCAAAACTCGAAGAAGCTCACTAGCTCGAAATTTCCCAGCAGGCACCTAAAGAACTCTGACTGTATGAAAGAAGATTTTTGGGTCGGATAAAACAAATATTTAACTGTATGGCTTCTTGAGGAAACCAGGCACTGCTTATACCCTGCCCAAAACAATCCCAAATATGAAGCATGGTGGTGGAAGCATTATATAGTGGGGTTTTTTTTTTCTGCAACTGGGACTTGTACAAAGTACAAAGATGTCCTAATGTAAATTTGATATTTCATATTTTTTTTGCATACATTTTTTTTTTTCGATATTTCTAGAACATCTAAAAACCCATCTTTTTTCACTATAGGGTTCTGAGTGTACATGAATGGGGGGAAAAAAATCTATTTGATCGATTGTAACATCAAGCTGCAACATAACACAATTGTAAAAAAACAGGGTTTATGAATACTTTTCGAATGCACTTTATTTTTGCTAGCAGTTAATAATCAGTTTTTACTCTTTTCTATCTATCTATCTATCTATCTATCTATCTATCTATCTATCTATCTATCTATCTATCTATCTATCTATCTATCTATCTATCTACTGTGTGTATATATATATATATATATATATATATATATATATATATATATATATATATATAATAAACATATAAACACCAAACAGAACTTTTGCTATGTTTCCACACGGACAGTTTTAATTGCCGGATGTGTGCATAATGGCGGATTTTGGTGCTTGGTGCATCAGTAAGCCAGATGTTTAGTCATTTAGAATAATTTAAATAGAGTAAGATTTTTTTTTTAATATATATCTGAGTAAACAAAGGACTTTGTGAATAATGTATTTAAGGTTTTCATTTTGCCTCATGTTTATTTTTTATGTTTATTTTTTGGCCCATGTTCAAGTGTGCAGCGTGATGGAGATCGATGTTTGCAACAATGTTTGAGTTATTTTCAGGCTGCTGCATGGCCAGCAGGTTAGACACACCACCAAAACAAAGCGGTGCACCTTTAGTGGATCATTCCCACATTGACAACAAGAATGCTTTCTCCACTAACCTATATTATGATAAATGCCATGCGGCGACTGTTGGTGTTCGGGGAATGTGCGACTGGTCCAGAGAATGGCCGGTCCGTTTGTTTAATGGCGTGAGCATGCCACGTGGGATTGTCCTGCCCAGTGAGAAGACCTATGGGTGAGCGCGTACTCAGTGTGCATGGAATTGTTTACACTGCAGAAGAATTCACACTGAAGGTGAGACAAATCACACTTATGTGAGAAAAGAACGGAAACTTGCACAGGTAGACACAGTGAGGAACTGCATGCTTACTGTGACCTATTCCCAAAGACGATTACATAATATCTAAATATACCAATATACTTGTGGTGGGCCATCATGGTCAGCAAGGCCTTCTCTGCTGGCCTGAACTATTGTCGGAATCTTACATTTCTATATATTTTTTAAATGAACATGTATTGAATTATTCCTAATAGTCTATTCTCTTTATTTAATTGCTTTTATCTCAGTTGTGCTGTAACTAGTAGTGTATGTTTAGGTTCGAGTTTTTGCTTGAAGGCTGATGCTTTAACCAATCAGATCTTGAGTTGGCAACTCCATCTAGTGGGCGTACAATACCGTAAGGATTTTTTCGCTCTTCGATTGGACAGTCCGAGCTCACAACCCACATCTGTAGCAAACTGCACAAGCTCGAACATTCAGGTGGATTTAATAGGTGTTTTTTTGTTTTTCATTCCATTAAGGCTGACCGAGGAAAACACTTGCTGGATCTTCGTGAGGAAAGGTCGACCCAAACAGCTGAAAACAGTTGTTAAGCTTTTTCACAAACCATTTGTATTTTTGCGTTGTTTTTCCTGTCAAATTTGTGCAATAACACTCAGTTTGCCATAATTTAACATCTCAAAGAAAACCGGACTGCACGGAAAATGCCCAGGGTCATTTTATATGGTTGATATCGATGCTTCTGCTAGAGATGGTGTATTCGGGCGGTGAAACTGCGGCTACAGTGAAAGAAGACTTGCTAAATTGTGTTCATTGGGTTTCTTGCTTTAATAATGAGATTCATTCTCATTGTATGGGATTCCTGTCTGTGATGCAGCAATCTGTTTTACTCCATTTCTCTATATTGGTATTGGTATTAAGAGGTGGACTGACTCCACTGAAGGCCTGAGGGTAAAATGCATGGCATACATGTATATAGAGGGGCCTCCAATAATATTGAAAAAAATTGCTGTAAATAATTGTCTATTGATTTTTTGTTAATAAAAAAAAACAATAATGCTCTGCCTTTATGATATCTAATAATTGCAAACACAAATATGTATGTGTGGCGCAAATATCAGCAAACTTATAAATTCATATGAGTAAACGTCAATTGGCAAAAATTGTTTCAGCACAACTTCCTGTTTCACAGGGGTATACATTTCAGGTAACACATAGACCACAAGTCCATAGGCCCTTAGTCATTCATCACAATGAGTAAGACCAAGGAATATAGCTGTAATGTGTGTTGTTGAGCTTCACAAAATGGGAAGTGGCTAAAATAAAATGCTAATTTCCACCTTCAGGGCAATAATTAAGAAGTTCCATATAATTGAATATGTCCTGAAACAACCTAGAAGAGGATGTGAGTTGGTATTGTAACAATACATTAGAAAAAGGAAGGTTTGCTGTTTTAGGGAATTCTGCTAGTTAAACAAATTTCTTTCATATTTAATGTAAATATTCTATATATAAAACTGCAAAATGCACTGTCTTGCACTTCTGTTTCCTCTGGCATTCCAAAACCTTTTTCCATTTAATAAATAAGCACTAAGGTCGTAGCACAGTTCGAGTTCTCATGGCATTTAGAGTTTCCTGCTGACGTTGCTCTCAGCTTGAGGTGGTTCGCTTGGCCCTGAATCTTCAGGCTAAATTATTCCTTTATACCGAACTGAAAGCAGCAAATCTCCGCAGTCTGGATCCCCAGTGCCCCAGCAGTGGCATACAGGCCTGCCTACGGTGCTAAACAATTACATTACTAATGGCACAGTCAGTGTAAAATTGTAGACTTCCAATGAATCAGTCACATAGCAAGCGTTTTATAATGTCCGAGGTCCATTCAGCAGTCAGGAATTAAACCCTCGTAGGTTTTGTAATGGTTATAATAGGACTTGTACTGGTTTAAATGGAAACTGTAATAGTCCCTCCGGGTCTCTAATGGTAATTTGTTGCCTTCTTTTGGTGGCATGTTAAGTTTAGTAAAAACCATTAACAATCGAAGGATAGATCTGTGAGAGGTATACTCAAAGTTATAGAAAGTGAAATACTAAATCAGAAGAATATATATTTACACACACACACACACACACACACACACATTAAAGATACATATGAAGCAGCTACCGATGCGATACGATTCCCCCATTTCGGCGCAGTGCATTCCGAAACTATTCAACGCAATGCGATGCAATTAAAAAAAGGTGCGGCCCTGGTTCGATCCCCGGACAGGGAATCAACCCCAGCCACTCTTAGTGCCGGTCCCAAGCCCGGATAAATAGGGAGGGTTGCGTTAGGAAGGGCATCCAGCGTAAAAATATGTGCCAAATCGAACGTGCGGATCATGGATACGGATGATCCGCTGTGGCCACCCCTAATGGGAGAAGCTGGAAGAAAGTTAAAGTTATATATATATGAGTAAAAATAGACCAGTGTGATGTGATTTGGTAGCACAGTCGCACTCTAATCATCAGTAATAGAAAAGCAGATTTGAGGCGAATTAAAGTGTCCAAAAATTATCAAATATCAAATTGTTAATGCTGAACAAACAGGGGAAAAAGATTTATGGAAATGGAGTGCATATGGATATGAATAATGGATGGTGGTAGTTCAACTCTCGTTCAGCTCCTGTTTAATGAGCTCATCCCAAGACAAACTCAGTGCAATCGAAAACATCTGAGAACTTGTAGATTACATATTGGTATGTACTGGACTCCTGTTGGGACCATTGGGACGGCATTAAACGTTCAAAATCCAATGCGGTGGTTACTGAAGTTGTTTGATTTGATGGTGTATGCAAACACATTATATAATTGAAACCATTTGGTAATGGGTTGTAATGGTATTTGTAGTTGGAACAATTAGGATTTTTGTACTGGTTTATAATAACTAGGAAATAAAACTAGGAAATGAAGGGCAACAAATATGAAAACAAGATGAGATACAAATGTTGGACCATTCTAACACCTGGTCATAGGTTTGGTACGTGCTTTTTGAGCATCGCATTCCACATTTAATTCCTTCAGGAAGATGTTCCACCAGATTTTGGAGTGTGTTTGTGGACATTTGTGTCCACCAGCCACAAAAGTGTTAGTAAAGTTAGTCAGGTGCTGACGTAGGTGAAGTGAGGAGGCCTGGAGTGCCGTTCACATTCATCCCAAAGGTGTTCAGTAGGGTTCAGATCAGAGCTCTAAAGCAGGTCACTCAAAATCTTCCTCTCTGAACCATGTAAAGCAGATCTTCATGGAGCACACTTTGTGCAGATTGCCATGCTGAAACAGGTCTGAGTTTCTAAGTTCAAGTAAACGTAAAATCTAGCTTTGTGGTTACAGTTTGGAGAAGAACCACACATGGCAAGAAAGTTCAGGTGTCCCAATACTTTCGGCAATATTGTGTATGTCCTTAATTTTTGACCTATGAGCAGAATTAATAGTAATGCTGATAGGGATATCTGAATGATTTTACCGAATAACTAGTATGCGAGCAAATATAATGAAGAATCTCTAAAGAAGGACTGTTCCTCTAAAAAAAATCTACATAACTTTATTGCATTCGGGGCTAACTTTATCAAAAGACTAATAAATTTGAAAAAAGGATCCGCAGTGTGCCAGTGACGATTCCAATTTGAATATGATTCCTGGCCTCAATTCAATAATGTTGAGCCAGAATAATTTCAGCACTTTATCAATAAAGAGGGAATGTGATTGTGTGCAAATCAGAGGGAATAGTTGCCGACGGCCTTCTCTCAGAAATCCAGGAGAGACTCGTTCTTTATCTTATACACAATATATTTATATATATATATATGCTAGAGAAGTGAAGAAAAGATGCAGGCAGGGTGGAGTGGGTGGAGAAGAGTGATAGCAGGAGTGATTTGTGATAGAAGAGTATCTGTGAGAGTGAAAGGGAAAGTTTATAGGACTGTGGTGAGACCTGAGATGTTGTATGGATTAGAGACAGTGGCATTGAGTAAAAGGCAGGAGGTGGAGCTGGAGGTAGCAGAGCTGAAGATGTTGAGATGTTCGTTGGGAGTGACAAGGATGGGCAGGATTAGAAACGAGTTTATTAGAGGAACAGCGCATGTAGGACGTTTTGGAGACAAGGTGAGGGAGGTGAGATTGAGATGGTTTGGACATGTGCAGAGGAGGGACATGGGGTATATCAGTAGGAGAATGCTGAGGATAGAGACACCAGGATGGAGGAAAAGAGGAAGACCAAGGAGGAGGTTCATGGATGAGGTGAGGGAAGACATGCAGGTAGTTGGGTTGAAAGAGGCAGATGTAGAGGACAGGGGGGTATGGAGACAAATGATCTGCTGTGCCCCTCCCCCTAATGGCAGCAGCCGAAAGAAGAAGAAAAACAAGAAGACGAGAGTATTAAAACCCTGATTAAAATTTGCAGTTAACTGAGTGAACTCATCATGCGATTAAGCGCAAATATTTGATTCGAATGACAGCCGTAATAGATACACTATATACAGGCCAATAACTTGTGGCTGGTGACATCTGGTTGATTTTAACAGATCTGACAACCCTGATATCCGAGAAAATGCCATCACGGTATAATTGCTACAAGTCCAAAGAGTCTAAAATAACCAACAACTCAAACATTCATCGCTCGTACAAGCACAACGCTTTCAATAGCAACCACGTCTTGCTCACATGCTGGAACACGAACAAAGCAGATGTGACAGGCCGGGTTTGTCCTATTATGGTAGTGGGGAATGGTGAAGGTCAGCTCAGGCACAATGAAAGAGAGTAAGGAGGTCCTGATGAGGGCAACAGTAAGTGCAGAGAAGCTGGATGTGGTGGTGGTGGTGGTGGTGGTGTGTTCTGGGAGGTCAGTAGGGGCACTTCATATTGTAATGGATAATAAAATGTTAATTGTGCTGGGGGGTTACAAAGGGTTGCATTATTCTTTTGGTTTTTGTGCCTGCTTGGCTGATCTTTGGAAAGAGCAGGGTCAAAGTCCTGAAGTTATTAGGTTATGAAAAACCGACCAAAAAAACGTTAAGAATTGACGTTCATGTTTTTCACACCATTGACTCCGGGGAATCTTAAATATATGATATTATACATCCTGGAGTTTGGCAATGCCAAGCACCTTCACCTTCATTATTATTACTATTATTATACATTTTTAAGTAAGCAGTCTTGAGTTATTTTTTCAGCCTCTAAAATGTCCTCGTTCATCTGTCCAGTCATGCTTGTATCTTTCATTGACATTAATCTTCTAATCGAGCTTCCAAAAGAAGCATCCTTGTATCAGCTCCATACCTGAATGTGCTTCAGGTCATTTTTTAAAAACAAGCCAAAAATACTTCCAAGTTGCCAAGTGCAAAGTTAAAATCTCAGTAAATTTGAAATAGATCCATGCACTGGAAGTGTCTCAAATAACAATAACTGTTCCAACACTTATTTTCCCTCACTGTAGGCCCAAATGCCAGCAGTGTGATCAAACAATATTAAATTTCAGTAAAGTCTGACTAATATCTGCCCCGAAACTTTCAGAAGGACACGGCGGCTGAGACGACGATAGCAATTTACAGCTGTCAAATCCGGCAAAGATTACTCTTTCTGCCCCTTACCAAATCTGTGACTACACCGGTTCACCGTGACCTTTTCAGCATGGTCTCAAAACAAGAAGCGAGGCGACTCGATGATGAATTGGGAGTTAGGAAAAAAAAAAAGACAGAGAGGGTGTAAGGAAGAAAGAAAGGAAGAAAAAAAAGCAGGGGCTGATGTCCTATATCACTTATAGCAGACTTATCACCGAATGCTGAGGGAAAGGTGAAGGAGGATGTCCGTTTCATCTAGCGGGCCCTGGCGGAGACAAGCCATTCATCAAAGCATGTTGTTGGCTCAGAGGTTACCTTCCCAACTCTGGCAAAATAGCTTGAGGAAGGAGGAGGTTGGAGCTGAGAGATTGTCATTCGGACTCTAAATCATCTCTCACTCATTTGACTTTACGTGCCATCGTTCATGAGTAAATGTCAATAAGAAGTTTGCTGGTTTAGCTGAAGCCAATAGCAGTTTAGTGATAGAAACTAAAACAAAAACCTGAGTACCTCAGTGGTGGGCAGTAACGAAGTAAATGTAAGTGACTTGTTTGCGTACGTCTCAAATATCGTATTTTTTTACTCAAATACGTTTTGCGAAATCAGTCGTTCTGTTTTGAACTTTTTCGGATTGAACATATCAGTTACAGTTTAACAGCAAGCAGAACATCTTGAAAGGAATAAATGATGGAAGAAACTCCTGACTCGAACACCTGTTTAGGGCGAATTCAATTTTTGGGATCATTTGAATAGAGATAAATCGGTGTTCAACTCATTAACATCATTCCATTAATAGATCTTTGTGCTGAGAGTCTTTTCACATAAACTGAGTTGATTAAGCAAAGAGTCTTGTGACAAAAAATGATAATAGAAACATTAAAGCCATCATAATAGCCATAATCATAGTACTTTGGATACTCAACTTTAACTCAAGTACATGTATTTTGTACTTTGTCCACCAAAGTACCTTGTTTAAATTATTTTTTTTTTATGGACCATCCATGGCACCTGAGTATCAGCCTGAAGTGTGCATCGGATACAAGTTTGTATCGTGATTCATCATTTTTCAAATATTTGCATCAGTAAAAAAATTAGTTATTTATATAAAATGCTTAATAAATGTGCTTTATTTTTTTATTCTGTAGAAAATGACCCATAATTTGTTACTAATATTTTATACACAGATTGTATTCTTTTCACTAAACTGTTTCTCTCAGCACTCAACACTATGGAGACGAGGCGTGTCCAAAGAGTCACATTGAATACAGATTAACATGGCAGAGGTAGAGCTGTACCTTCCTGCAGACACAACAGGAAAAAATGTCTGGTTTTATTTCAACTTTTGTTTTTTTTACACTACAAAGGCCTTTGTGTGAAGGGGTGATAGAAGTCAGAAGTCGCTGAAGTAAATTGATGAAGTATAAGTGAAACAATCCAAAATTATATTGCATAGCGTCATATGTTTTGTGTAACGAATCGTGTTGAATCATATCTTTAATGTATTGTATAATTGTATTGTATCATTGGCGATTCATAGATATGCGAATCACATTGGCCTCAGTTATGGAGATGTACCCCCCCGATATACACTATAAACTAATATGCACTAAACTATAACTGCTAAACACATTTAATGGCAATTGGCTGATAAGGAATTTGTGCAGTTGCCTGAAAGTCATAACTTAATGCTGTCTTGAGTTCAAGGACAAATTCACATTTCGGCTGCTATTAGAGTTCTGGTCCAGTCTCATTACCTGCTTGCCAGTCATCAGATCCTAAAACTGTCAATAAAAAAAATGGTTTGTAGAGAAAATTAACTGCTTTTCTCACACACACACACACACACACACATACACATTGGATAATGGGTACCTTAAAAGTGCTAAAAAATCTTTTAAGTTTAATCTTTATATAATTAGCTTTATATTATTTGACTTAAATAATATTATTTTGGAAATTGTCCGGTGCCACCCTCTGTTATTTATAAATCTCATTTCATTTCACATCACTCCCGGATCTGTACCACCTACCGTATTTGTAGCGTCTTATACCACCACTTTAATTAGCCGGTCCAATTTTCAGGAAAATCTTTTCCACTAGATTTTGCCCAGTATTTGCCATTAGCCACAAGATCATCAAGGACAGGCATTGATATCAGCTAAGTAGGTAGGAGCAGGGTGAGGAATTTCGTCCATTAGTCGTTGAAATACGGCCAAACATATGTGTGACGATTTAGTGCAAGTCCACCACACTAATACGTTTTCATTAGAAACACATTTTTCTCTCAGTTTTGGTCGAGGCACCGTTTTTAGTCAAAGAAAACTTTTTGAAAATCGAACAAAGTGAATCGATTTGGCGCTGCAGTGCGGGTTGTTTAAAAAGGGGGCTTACGCAGTCGGTGGTGCATTTTTAGTCATGTGACCACGCCTTTCCTCGGCATTGCCACAACGTTTCCAAGTAAATAAATGCAGGGAAGAGTCTTACTTGTTGCTTGTGCACAACGTTTGTGAAACTAAGAAAAAACGCAAGTGTGGAAAACACCGTTTTCAAATTGATCCGGATCCCACGTAGACGTAGCCCAAGTCATGTGGGGTAAAAAGAGCATCTTTTTGGCATGATGCTGAATAGAATACAACATCTTGTGTCACTCCAATACTCTTTCTTCACAGAGGGCACTGTTGCTTTCTAACATGCTTTCTCCATGCTAATCAGACGGATTTTGGGTTATGCCTTATCTGCTCTCCAACATCTTTCCCAAGGCAGTTCAGTTCTGTTCAGTCCTGGAATGATAGTCAATAGTCTTAATTAAGAAGTTAAGGCTCTTGGTTATCAAACAGAAGGTTGGGGGTTCAATCCATGGTATCGCTAAGTTGCTATTCATGGACCCTTGAAGAAGGCCCTGTGAGCGCTGTGTCATGGCCGACCCCAATTTCCTAACATCACGGATATGCGCAGAAAGAATGTTACTGTGCTCTAATGTGACAAGTACATAGCATCTTTCTACAGTACCGTTTTTAAAGGGTATTATTTTGCCCAGATAATTCATCATGTCTCGTATCACATTTGTTGGCTTGGGCACCTTTCAGCTTAACCTTGTTTGTTCTGGGCTTGATGCCATCGCTGGCAATTATGTGTTTGGAATACTGGAGGTATGTTAACATAGCATTTGTCACAGATCAGTTTCAGCCCTAAATGTTTTTTTTTTTTTTTTTTTTAAACAGCCTGATACTGCTCCTCATTCTTTTCTTCTTCCTGAATTTTCATTCAAAAGTACCACAGCTCTTTTCCCGCCTGACCGGGCCGGGTCCTGAGGAAATCCCTAAAGGAAAGCCTAATAAACCAGATTCTGCCCACTGGAGTTAGAAAGGTGGTTAACTTGGCACAGCTGACATCCACTTGAGTTTGCCAAAACGTCTGAAAAGGCATGCGAATGTCAAGTGGTCACTGATACTTGAGAGCCTAGAGGCGATCATTTCCTGATATTTGCTGTAAGTAGCTTTTTTCCCAAGTATCTCTACTGAAGTATTTCCATTTGGGGAGACTTTTACTTTAACTTTAATATATTTCCCAGTCAAATATCTGACTTTTTACTCAACATTTTGCGAAATCAGTCATTCCTTTTTGTTTATAAGTGGGTAAAAACTGGTCAAACAGGCAGCAAGTGGAACATTTTGAGAGGAATAAGTGATGTGATGATAAATGATGGTGCTCAAAACTGTGGAGATGATAGTGGACTTTAGGAAACACCCCTCAACTCTACTCCACCTCGCAATATCCGACTGCCCTGTTTCATCTGTGGGGACTATTAAGTTTCTGGGCACTACCATTTCCCAAGCAAGACCTGAAATCTCCCCCTCTTCCCTCTGTGGCTTTTCCAACTTTGTCCAGACCTGCCTCTGGATAGTGTTCTCTTCGTTTTGAGGCCACTCTGTGCAGCTGGGGACGGTTTCTCATCAAAGCCATGGGTGGTTCCATGAAATTCAGGAGTAAGAACGGAAGCTTTGAGGACGCATTTGGACTGTAGTTAATGTCAACAGTCTGCTACATTGACTCAGGACTAAAGTTTGCTTCTAATCACCATCACTGTACCCCGCAACATCGTATATCTGCTATAAATGGACAATCGGTGCAACCCAGATGAGGATGGGTTCCCTCTTGAGTCTGGTTCCTTTCAAGGTTTCTTCCTTATGTCATCTCGGGGAGTTTTTCCTTGCCACAGTCACCACTGGCTCACTCATTAGGGACAAACTTACACTTATAAAGAACATATTCACTTTTTATCACCACATTATCTGTGTAAAGCTGCTTTGAGACAATGTTCATTGTTAAAAGCGTAATACAAATAAAAATTAATTGAAATGGGAGTCCAACATAAACTCCATTCTTATAAAGGCCCAGCAGAGGATGTACTTTCTACGCCAATTAGGGAAGTATGGCCTGCCACCGAAGCTGTTCATACAGTTCTACACTGCAGTCATTGAATCAGTCATGTGCACATCCATTACCATTTGGTTTGAAGCAGCGACCAAACAGGACAGGAACAAACTGCAGCAAACAGTTAAAACAGCGGGAAAAATTTTGCCCCCTGCCCACTCTCCAGGACATGTACTATACAAGAACTAGGAAACGGGCAGGAAAACTCACTACTGACCCTTTGCACCTTGGACACAACCTTTTAAGTCCTCCCTCCTGGCAGGTGCTACAGAACTCTGTTCATCAAAACTGCCAGGCACAGGAACAATTTCCTCAGACAATCACCCTCATTAACAATTGACCTTGATTACATGCCCTGCTTCATATCTATAAGTTCTGCATTATAAACAGTCACTCATCACTTCATCCCCATATGTTACACACAATATTACTGCTGTGTATTGTACAAAAGTTCTAAAGTGACCTCTTTATCTTCTGTGACGCACAATACTGCTATTTGCACTACCACTCACACATTTTAGATCTGTCATATTCTCTGTATATTGTGTTCTTATTTCGTCTGTATAGTCGTGTATATTATAAGCTTTAATATCATCCTATTAATAGATCGGTGTGCTGAGAGTCACATGCAGGGCTTTTTTTCACGTAAATTGAATTGATTGAGCGAAGAGTCTTGTGACAAAAATGATAATAACATTATAGCCATAATAAATCATAGCACATTGGATCCTTAAATATATTCAAAGGCAAATACTCTTGTCCTTTTACTCAAGTGAAAGTTTAAAGGGAGCACTTTTCCTGGAGTCATATTTTATCTAGTGTATCTCAGCTACATGGTTTGTTTGTCTTCTTTGTCCATCACTGTATTTAGGATAAGATCTTTATGGTCTCCAAGTTAGAAAATGCAATGACTCCGAAAACATCCTTAGTAAATTCTTCCACTTTTTGTGGAAATCCAGAGCTATGCAAAGTGGCACACTAAAAAATCGTTGCCAAATGTTTTATATTTCCACCCAGACCTCTAAAATTTTCCAAAGCTATAGGAACCTTGGAGTTCTATCAAATGTTAAGTGTGATATAAATGGAATTGCCTGCTCCTGTGGCTCTTTAAGCTGGAGCCATCCTCAGCTTCATTTAAGTGTCCATCAGTAATCAGTTGATAAACTCGATAATGATGGAGCCACAGCATAATGAATGAATATCCGGTCTTATGTGGAATATCTGGTCAAGAATTATTTTCCCAACCTTTGGGTTGCTCGTTCTGGATAAACGAATGAATTTCTGAATGCCGCCAATCCGCTCAGAGCAAAATGTAATAAAAGAAGGCTGATAATTAAAATAAGTGTAAAAATTCTTCCGACAGTTTGAATGGACTATTAACTGTACTCCCCTCTAGCATTTTTTAAATACGCATTCTATGTGAATTGAAACTCAACCCATACAGGATGGGTACATGTTCATATTATTATTTTACAGATTTTACAGATATTTACATATAAATCTCATACATGTACATATATATAACACACATTCAAAATATTATAAAAATGGCTATTTTTATATATGTGTGTTTGTGTGGGTGTCTGATAATACATGAATCTCCTCTAGAACAGAAAATGTACTCATATAATAACTTATCACTTACTTTATATACCTACCTTACATTTTCTTAATTCTATTCAATTCAAATTGATTTATTTTTATTAAATAAATGGTCAAAAAATATTTCATTTTCAAACGTTTATTATAACAGAGATCAACAGGAAAGATATATAGCATTAAACACAAGGTAACAAAGCTGTAACATTGTAGTAACAGTGAGATATTATTGCATGGTCTAGTAATTATTTTGCATAATAATAATTACAATAAATAATATTAATAATATAATATAAATAATATTTTCTCCTAATTTGGAACTTGAAACACTGCGTTCAAGTCAAAAAACAGAGGAAAAAAAAGACATGAACCCTTTTACAAAGAAATTACACAGGTAAAGTTAAGTTTAGTAATAATAATAACATAAAAAAAAAAAAATACATACCGTAATTTAGTGATTGTCGCAAACCGGAGTCAAAAAATGCAAAAATGTGGAATGATGTAACACCTAGAAAGTTTTAAAAAGATTATTATTATTTTTAAACCTTTTAAATGTACATACTTTTCATATACAATCAACTAAATGCAAAATTTTGGCATATTTGCAAAGGATATTTCTAGCGTAAAACGAACCTCGAGATGACACGTAATTCGCTTAAATATGATGCATGTGGTCGATCTTACAATAATTCCAGATACAAATATTTGCTAACAGATTTGTTTGAATGTGAAATCCAATAAACATTTACAGTTAGAGAACATCCATGTGTGTTTGAGAGTTAGCACATTGTCACGTTGTTGTGTCATTGTTACGAAATCTGTAAAACATGATGCATGTAGTTAGTCGACAGTACATTTAATTAAAAGTCTAACATTTAAGTATTTTTTTGCTCAAATTAAACTTTCCCATGAGTACAAAAGTATTTGCCTTCAAATTTAATACTCATACTGTCTATATTATCTCACATTGTCTGTATTGTTTTGTATAGTCTGTTTTTGTTTTGTCTGGTTTGTCTTGTATAGTCTGGTTTTGTTTTGTCTAGTTTGTCTTGTATAGTCTGGTTTTGTTTTGTCTAGTTTGTCTTGTATAGTCTGTTTTTGTTTTGTCTGGTTTGTCTTGTATAGTCTGTTTTTGTTTTGTCTGGTTTGTCTTGTATAGTCCACGTTGAATGCATAGTGTTATTTATGTTTGTACTTTGAGAGTCACTAATAGCTGGAACCAAATTCCTTGTGTGTGTCAACACACTTGGCCAATAAACCTGATTCTGAAATGTACTTAAGTTTTAAACTACTTCGGATACAATTTTTTATTATGCTATAATGTCCCTATTATCATTTTTTATCACAAGACTCTTCGCTTTATCAACTATGTGAGACTGTTGTTACACTCAGCACACCGATCTATTAATAAAATATTAAAGAGTCAAACACTGATTGTTATCGATTCAAATTAACATGAGCCTAAAACCTTTTGTTATTTATTCCTCGAAAATGTTCTGCGTGTATGTTCATGCTTGACAAGTTCACCGATTGGTTGTTTCCACTCATAACTAAAAAACAAAAGACTGATTTCGCAAAATATATTTGAGAAAATATTCAAATTTTGCAACTTAATTTGCTCTTCACCACTGGACATGACGGCCTCTATTTTAACCCAAAACCCAATGTTGCACCTTCATCGGGCTCACACTATTTTATATAGAGGACCTACTTATTGCCTCAGGCACAAGATGGTAGAACAGAACAATACAGAACAAGTTCAGGCAGATGATCAACTAGCACCTTTTGCTCTCCACTATCTTTGTAGTCTTCATGCTGTTGGACCTGCTGTGGGCAGAACGTCTGGTGATTCAGGTGGCACTATCAGTGACTCAGCCCTCAACAAAGAGAGTATGACTGAATACAGTGGGAGCTTCAACAAAATCCGTGACCTCCAGTCGATCCACCTGTCCTCCCACCTGCACACTTAGCTGTTTTATCCTGGTGTGGCTCATTGTACCTTAAATGCATTATTTATTTATTTTTTTTAGCTAATAAGATAATAAAAGTTTTAAGAATTTCTTCACAAACTGGTGCAGACTAATTGAGTGGGCAGCTAAAACGTTGGTTGGAATGGTTGGAATTCCAATCGTTGAGTGGAAACTTTAATACGATAAAGCGAAGGCTTTCATGTACGTCCTTTAAAGTATCCATACATGTGCCTTTGGGCTGAAGCGGTTCCGAGCCCGACTTCATTTTTAGTGCCTTTACTGTGACAGCTAACCCTAGCCTAACCCTAGCCTAGGAGGTGAAAGCACTAGCTTTCACCTCCAGTGCATATTTAAGGATTAAACCGGAATTATACTGATCTTATTAACGTAGCAGTGGCTTCTTCTGATCGGGAGAACTTTAGTTTTTGTATTTGTGTTGCTGAGTTATGTGCTTTTTCAAGAACTAATCATAACCCGGATTATGCAGTTGACCTGGAGCACCTGTCAATCCTACAATGTTTCTTTATCCTTAAACAAGATACCAGCTATGCACATCAATGGTATTTTAACTGAAATGCAATAGAACTTCAAACAAAAAAGTCACGGAAGTTCTAATTAACAAGGGCCCATTTTGTTGGAGTTCATGCTAACAGGGCAGCAAGAACAACTGCAACCACTTAGTTTGCTTTTCAACCCTTACCTTATGAGACCTTACCTGGATACGCTTTCCAAAGGATAAATCCAAAACACTCGCTCACCGATGTCTCCTGCTTCCTATTTATTTTAGGAGAGCAATCCTTATATCATACTGTACGTAACAGCCGACCTTGGATTATGTGTACCGGAATTGTTGGCGAAAGTACAGACATAAATAACAAGACCATACATTTAGCTTATCGACAAGACCATTCAAGTCCACAATATACAGAGTATATGACCAATCAGCAATTTGCATAAAGTGTGATGGTGCATAGTAGTGCAAATAGCACTAGTCACCTATAAAGTATTGATCTTGTGGGTTGGAAACTGACACATTTGCAGGGTGGCTTTTACTCCTTTTTCTTGCAGCTCAAATTCTGATATAATAATAAATTATTAGTAAATAGTCAAATATTCTTAGACAGATTTAGACATATAACAGAAGCTTATGATTTGTTATATTGCTTTGCTTTAACTAGTTATGTAAATACTATAAAAATATCTAATTCCAAATGCTAAAGTAATCACTTGACATCAAAATGGAACTTTAACAAAATAAAGAAGCTGCTAGTCCTGGATGAGAAAAGAGCAAGACAGCTTTATTGCAGTCAGTCAGCACGTCCTACAAGCTCTTAGGAGGCTGATCCCATACAGCAATGGCACAAATCGACCGACACTAGCAAGTACAAATTCCTATCTAAAAAAACCTCACGTTTTGTACTTTGATCACTTACATATTTCTCCTCTACTTTTAAAGTCTTATTAACCTCATTTGCATATTCCATCAATTTCCTATTATTTATTGAAAGTCTAGCTAATCCCCTCCTTGTCCTTGTTACATATGTCATTTTCTTCTATTCTGATACCTGGTTCAAAACAATTGTTTTTCTTGTGCCCAGACAAAACGTCTCCTTTTTTCTGATACAATACCCAGTTTAAAAATACATCTTGTTTTTCTGACCTTCGACGTCTAAGTGCTACTCTTTTTCATACGATTCTATTAAGATTAACTTTCTTTGAGTATATATGGGTGAAAGCTCGCATATTGCTTGGTGCAAAAGTCAAGGTTGTGCCATATATGTTAAGGGCCTTGCTCAAGGGCCCAGCTGTGGCGGTTGAACTCGAGACCTTCGGATCCGATGCTGTAAGCACTGAGATACCAACTGCTCAGTGCAGATTTTATAAAAATCTAACCTTGCATAAAACAAGTCAAGGCTTATGAGTTATCTCACTGGCAAAGTTCCTACATCTGTAACAAATTATGAACCATCACCTAATTAGATATAAATCAAATCTCTTTGAGGTTTAAGGCAAATACTGATTATTTCTTATCTCGTTGAAGCAGCGCTTGTCGTAATATCTCTTTCTGAGATGAGTTTCTCCATTGAACTGTTTAAAATACTGATATTTAACTGAAAAGAAAGTGATCATTTATTCACTAGGCATAAAACAGAATCTGTTAAAATGCTGCACTTTTTATTTATTATTGTGAAACGGAATGTGTTTAGATCTCAATCTTCACTTCAATAAAACAGACCACCCTTATACAAATGGCATTTTATATATATATATATATATATATATATATATATATATATATATATATATATATATATATATATATATGAGTCTGTAAATGAAAGAACTTGTAGATATATATAGATTAATATTAATTTAAAGAAAATTGAGGGGGCGTGGCCAATTTGGTTTAATAGTTAGTATTAGCTAAACCTATAACTCTATAACGTACTATACATTGATATGCCATGGCAGCTAAGTGGTTAAGGCTTTGGACTATAAATCTGAATGGTGTGAGTTCAATTCTTGGCCACACCAACCTCCCACTCCTGGGCCCTTAACCCTATAGCTGCTCAGGGGTATAATTGAGAATAATGTCAAGTTGGGTTTTTCTATTGCGCTTTTTACAACGGACGTCGTTTCAAAGCAGCTTTATGGAATTTATATAGAGAATTGCTATAGAGACAGATTCAAGAGCAGTGTATAAAGGTGCAAACCAAAATTTCTATGATCTAAATAATTTGAGTGGAAATCAATGTTGCAATTATGGTTGATGATCTGCAGTTATCTTATTTGTTATCATATTACATGGAGTATGTAAATTTTCTGTACTGTATTTATATATACACATTATATGGGAAGAAAGTAAGAACATCTGAATTTTCCAGCCATTTGTGGTCCTTCTCCAAACTGTCACCACAGAGTTTGAGGCACACAATTATATAGGACACCTTCGGGTTTTGTAGAATGAAATGTTCACTTCACTCAAACTAGCAGACCCAAAAAACTGTTTCAGCATGACAATGCCTCTGTGCACAAACCCAGCTCCATAAAGGTATGGTTTGCATGGGTTGGAGTGGAAAATCTCCTTTCCACTCCAACCCATCTGGAATAAATTGGAATGCTGACTGCAGCTCAGGTCTCCTCACGTCCTCCTAAACCAGTACCCGACTTTACTAACACTCCTGTGGCTGAATGAGCACAAATCTCCACAAAATCTGCTGGAGGTTAAAACCGAATGGGCATGAAGTATGGAATCAATTTGCTTCACTATGTATACTTTTCGACTGCTCAGTAATCAAGAATCCGGTCGCCACACAATTTGATAAATCACTGCCAGACAGATTAAGATGAGGAAGCTCGCTTGGCCTTGGTGCTCGCTTGAGTCGTGCGCGAAGGCTAACCTTCAGAAATGTCATCCTGCCACTTATAGTGACGGAAAACACTATGAGGCCAGAGACAAGTCTGTCGATAATCGGATCGCACCCCGGGCCCCTTCTCCACTTCAACCTTCCTCGCTCAACTCTCGCAGAATTCTTAATCCGTTCCCCAATCAATGGCCGAGTGCCACGGCGTCAACGCGATTGTTTTTAAGTCATCATTAACACTAACATTGTTAGCATGGTTGATTGTCAGATTGTCAACGCTCGGCTCGACCTTCAGCTATTCCGCATAACGAAATAATGAATGTGTTTTGTACGCAAGGAAGCGTAGGGCAAGAGCAATGGCTTTTGCTTGAACTCGATTGTGCAGTTGTGAATCCGAGCCCAAGTTTGCATCGCAATATATACCGTTCTTTCGTCCGAGAACGGATGGGAAAGAACAAGCTTGGCATGGCGCATGGGATGTGTGAATAACAAGACTTGACATAAAGCTTTCCAAGGACTGAGTGGCGTTTGCAGAAAGAGCAGGGATTTGGCCTTAATTAGAGGTTAAAGTTTTACTGCTTAACCTTAAACTAACTAAGTTTAGTTACTACTAAGTACCAAGTTCCAGCTCTTCAACGATCCTGTGCACAAAGCCAAATCCATGAAGATATTCTTTACATGGGTTGGAGTCGAAGATCTCCAGCTACAGAGCACTGACCTAAACACCTTTGGGATGAATTGGAACTCTGATTGCACCCCAGGCCTCCTCACCTCATCTACATCAGTACCTGACTTTACTAGTCACTTACAAGTTACTTTTCACGTTGTCATTATGGGGTATCGATTGTAGAGTTTTGAATAATGAATTTAATCCATTTTGGAATAAGGCTGTAACATACCGTGGAAAAAGTGAAGCACTGTAAATACTTTCCGGACAATTATAGTTATATTTCATGAATTCTAAAATATAATACAGCGCTCTCCGTGCAGCGCAAACAAGCAGCACGTGGCATCAGTAATTTGCCCCTAGAGGCCGCTCTCGTGAAGACAGTGGAGCTGGAAAAACTATTGGTGTGGATTTTTGCTGATAACTGTAGTTCAACAAATACAGATATGATACAAGTAAAACATGTTTACAAATATTCTGAATATTCATATATTAAATTAATATTTATATATTAGTAGTTCAGGGGCCCATGCTTTTATTAGTTAGTATAGGCATATATTAATGAAGTTACCAAAGTCATTAGAAATCTGGCTTCGGAAAGACGTCCAAGTCGAACCAAAATTTAGAAAACAAATGACGAATTGAACATTTTTGCTGTATTTATTAGCATTTATCTGCATACTTTTGTTTTTGTTTTTATTTGGTTATTAGAAAGCGAAAAATTCAAGTGTATATACTCTAAATAGTGTTCGGTGCCCAATTCTGACTCAGCCATGTTTCCAATAAGACTCTAAGATCCCTGAAGCATTCTAAAGTCGGCCTCCGTTACATTAAAACGACTTGCGCTGACCCCGTCTTTCCTTTTTTTCCTCCAGTCTGGGTTATATGAAAGAAAAATCTCATTCTTTATTTATACTTTAAATTTAGACAACTTTGGGACCTTTTTCTTTATAAAATTTTATTATTTTTTTTCTCTTAAATCACTGTGGTCATGGGACTGGGAAGATGGTAACTAATTTTGAGATGTCATTTTAGATTTGCTCGCTTTTTCGCTCCGAATGGACGAGGAACTCTGAGCATTGGCAAATTCTTATTTCAGCACATCCCTCTTAATACCAAGCAGCAGATAGCTGGAGAATATCCAGTGTTTATAAGCAGGGGCAGGATGTGTGAGTGTAAAAAAAACTAAGAAAAAGTTTTTTGAGGCAAATCATTAATGTAGAATCAGAACCAGAATAAACTCCAAGGAGTGTGTCATGGTGTGCTGGTGATGTAAAAAATATATTAAAAACCTTGAAAATTTAAATAATACTATAATAATAATAATAACTATATACTTTGTTCAGTTTTGAGTAAGGCATTGGAAATAATCATGTTGGTGATGCAATGCAGTGGTCATCTTTCCCGAAAAAATGCGCAAAACAAACTCCATGAAGATATGCTTTGCATGGGTTGGGCTGGAAGATCTCCTGCTCGAGAGCTCTGACCTCAACCCTACTGAAGACCTTTGGGATGTACTGTATGTAAGTGCCAAACTGCACCCCAGGAATCCTCACCTTACCTACATCAGAGGTCTTTCCTAAAACCCTTGTGTCTGAAATCAGCACAAATCTCTAACAGCACACTATGAAAGCTAGTGGAACATCTTCACAGATGAGTGGAGGAGGCTATGAGGGTATAATACCATACTTAGGACCACATTTTGGTAATATAATGTATGTAATGTACATAATGTGGGTGGCAATAGGAATCTTGTTTAGGGTTCCGGAGAGCGTAGAAATGGCTACACTTTCTCCAGCCATTTGTGGTTCTTCCGCAAACACAATGGTAGACGATATTTTTGTATTTTGTAGCATGGGATTGTAACTTCACTCGAACTAGAAGACCCAAGAAGACCTGTTCCTGCATGCTAATGATCCGAAAGCCAGCTCCATTAAGATATATGTTACACAGTGTAGAGTAGACGATCTTCTGCGATA
Organism: Silurus meridionalis; assembly: GCF_014805685.1. NCBI lineage: Eukaryota > Metazoa > Chordata > Actinopteri > Siluriformes > Siluridae > Silurus > Silurus meridionalis. The sequence goes on from NC_060892.1 coordinate 25,100,231, forward strand.
TAGCTATGAACCCTATGGAACACCTTTGGGATCAATATTTCATGCTGACTGCCCCCCAGGCTTCCTCCCCTCACCTACATCAGTACCTGAGTTTACTAATGTCCTCGTGTTTCAATGAGCACAAATCGCCAAAACTGAAACATCATCTCAGAAGAGTGGAGGTCATAACAGCAAATCAAGACTCATTGAGGAATGGGAAGGTTTAGGAAGCACATACCAATTTTATGGGAGGTGTCCACACACATTTTTCCATATGGTGTGTATTGGACATGTATTTGTTCAAGAGGTAGATGGTTCAGGGTGAGAATCTGTTCTTATAACAAGGAAATATTAGAGTTGTGGGAATTTGAGTTGTGACACATCTGAGATTTGACTTTTTCTGTATTTTATTAGAACAACAATCATTTAATGAACCAGGCCACGAATGAATAGATCAGCCGTGTGTGTGTGTGGCCTCAACCCGAAATGTTCTACTGATTGCCTCATTGGTGATCTCAACAAGGTGTAATTGATCAGATCTCGCCGCTTTCACATTCTCGGCACTGCAAAAGATCTACCACCGATTGGGCAAGTGTATTCAAAAAGAGTGATTATCTGCCCTCTGAGGCTTCTGCAGACAATCACAGACACGGCTTTTTTTTCTTCTTCGGTCCTTTGCCAGCACCAGATCTGTAGATCCAAGTGGCCGTCTAGACGTGATGGACTTTTCTCAACACTCATTTAAAACATTTATTTTAACAATCGTGTCTTCAGAAGGACGAGCATCAATTACATCACATCAATAGTTTATTTGGTCTGGTTTATGAACCCATATGCTTTTATGTCACCCTGAATGCTCCTAAAGAAACTGGAACCTTATTGTTCCACATATAATATATTGTAACATATTTCCTGGCTTCTAACCCAATATAATCAACAATGGCTGGATGTCAGTCTGAGACATACTTGTCTTCTAAGTAAAGGTTTCTCCCGTCATACTCGAAGATCCTGAACCCTACAGAATCAGCTCCAATAGTCTTGTGCCAAAATCATCCATTCTAGTTTCAATGCTAATTATTTTTGTACTGAGAAATGCTCTCACATCGATAGCTCCATTTAGGTTTCATTTACCCTCTGGCGAAATGTTCGAGCTTCTTGATAAAGTGGTTTCTCATCAGCACGGCCCATTCGTTCCGTACTGTTTCTCTGGCTATGGTACGATAGCGAACTTCTAAATCTACACAGATGCACTTGAAGAAGGTCAGAGCTGTTGTGAAAATTGTATTTAACTATAAAAAAATCTAATCGAATTTTGTTTGTCACATAGACATTCAAGCAGAAAACGACGTGGAGTGAAATGCTTATTACGTCTCTCCAACATGTAGTAGAAATAGAAAATTCAGAAATAAAATGAATAAAAAATAAGAAAATGTACTATATAGTTTAAAAAAAACCACAATTATAAATAATAATAATATTAAGACCAATTATATATATATATATATATATATATATATATATATATATATATATATATATATATATACAGTACAGACCAAAAGTTTGGACACACCTTCTCATTCAAAGAGTTTTCTTTATTTTCATGACTATGAAAATTGTAGATACACACTAAGGGCATCAAAACTATGAATTAACACATGTGGAATTATATATGGAATTATATACATAACAAAAAAGTGTGAAACAACTGAAAAATGTCATATTCTAGGTTCTTCAAAGTAGCCACCTTTTGCTTTGATTACTGCTTTGCACACTCTTGGCATTCTCTTGATGAGCTTCAAGAGGTAGTCACCTGAAATGGTCTTCCAACAGTCTTGAAGGAGTTCCCCGAGAGATGCTTGGCACTTGTTGGCCCTTTTGCCTTCACTCTGCAGTCCAGCTCACCCCTAAACCATCTCGATTGGGTTCAGGTCCGGTGACTGTGGAGACCAGGTCATCTGGCGCAGCACCCCATCACTCTCCTTCTTGGTCAAGTAGCCCTTGATGCCTTCAGTGTGACTCTACAATTTTCATAGTCATGAAAATAAAGAAAACTCTTTGAATGAGAAGGTGTGTCCAAACTTTTGGTCTGTACTGTATATTTAAGGCGAAAATAAAAACTTAAAAACGCAATACATTTATCCTTTCTTTGAAAAACATTTTATAAACTCCACTCAAAAATATTAATCTTTTTTTTTTTTATCAATAAACAGCCGCTAAGTCTCAACTCAAGCACCAGAATCTGCCACGATGCACACATCCGGCAATTAAAACCGTCCGTGTGGAAACGCAGCAAAAGTTCAGTTACGCAATGTAAAACACCATAATTACTTTTAAATACTTATAGTACAGAAGTAGTTTTATGAACTGCGCAATCATCTGAAACTGTAAACAAGTTTGTCTGTTTGACCAACTGTCTCAGTGCAAAGAAAAAGAAAGTAATAGGAACCTGGTATTTCTGTTATTTTTTTCATGAGTGTAATAGATATAAATAAGTCCTTTGAAAAATATTTCTTACCTTTGAAACATTTCTAGTCTTCATGCTCTATATTGAGTTTGGTTTCACTAATAATAAAGTTGCGATTAATCACGATTAAATATAAAAAATACAAATAAATAAATATATATATTTAAATTATATACATATAACATGAAATAATAAATTATATATATGGTTCCGATTCATCCATTCAAGGTGGAGCACAGAACTCTACAGCAGGAGACTTTTCAAATCTTCCAACCCATGTCATGGACAAGGGCATTGTCTTTCTTTCTTTGCAATTTTGGATCCTCCTGGTCCATGTGAAGGAAACATTTCATGTCGAAAACATCCTGTACAATTTTCTTCATGGTCGGAGGAGACGCACGTATGGCTGGAAGAGGCAGGTGTCCCAATACTCTTGTTCATAGAGTGTGTAATTTAAAATAGACCTCAAAGCATGTCTTAACAGGAAGTTGACACTTCCTTATCCAATTTTCGTCAATCAAACAGCGTCCTGGTCCGTCATCTTTGTTTAATGTTCTAAATTACACTTTGATTGGTTGCTTGTGCAAAAAACACAGTTTGGAGTCTAAATTTAATTAGGCGAAGGGATGTTTCACAAGTTAATCAGATACATTTCCAGACCACTAATTAAAAATAATTATTAACACACACTTCCCACAGGACAGGACTCAGGTAGTCGTATTTCTTTTTTTTTTTTTTTTTCGGCGACATTAATTATGAGCCTAGAAATCATTTAATGAAGTTTTCCGTGCCAAGCGTGACATGACCAAAGGAAAATAATTGTTTTGCTCTGCACTAGTGCATTCATATATCATCTAAAGGGACCGTCTCGCTGTCACATGCACAAACCACCAACTTGGAGGAAATTATAGATGTGGATAAATGAAAAAGATAAGCATAGTGAAATAAGAAGTTTAAAGTGAGCATGTGAGCTTATCGCCCAACAAACCAATACGGTGCCGGGGGGGGCTAATGCGTTCACTTTTAGGGGTTCTGCTGCGTTTGTTTTACTTTAAAGGGATGAAAGATAACGTTGGTATGCACAAATGCTAAATTGGCAGACGATGACGAAACAAGGGGAAATGTTTTTAACACTAATGCAAGTTAAAGCTACAGTTTGTGCATAAACATTACTAAAACATTCTGCCAGTTAATTATATAATTATTTTATCAAAGGATTTCTGAGGATTCAGACCTTTTAGGGGAACAAACTGATGAGTTTATAGTTGCTCACACACTTACCATCGACTTTTTATAGAAAAGACTGTACAGGTTTATGCCGTTATCGGTCATCCATCTGGCATCAGTACAAGGCACATCGTCACACGGGAGTCAAACACATCATGTTTTCTGAAGGAAAAAAACGTGATCTCAGTGACTTGCTGTTTGGTTGATGGTACCATTTGGGCTCCTTTGTGCATTTCAGTCTCGTAATAATTTCAAAAATTTGACCTGAACCATAACTAAAGCTTTTGAGCCATACTGTGTCCTGCTGTAACATCATTGGTTGGTTGGATAACTAGAGCAATGGGTTACTGTTCTAAAAGTCAGGCATTTAAACCCCCAGGATCTCCAAGTTCTCAAAATTAGGCCTTCGGGGCAAGGCTTTTAAACCCTCACTTCTCCATGGCTGATACAGCACCCTGACCCCAGCTTCCTAACACCAAAGACAAAATTTTACTCTGGTGTAGTGTATGTGTACGGTATATACACTACGCAGACTCCGGACCATAAGATTCGACCCCAATTGCTGTTATTACAACCGCCACTCTTTTGAGAAGATGTTCCACTAGATTTTGTGGAGATTTGTGCTCATTCAGCTTCAAAGGTGTTAGTACAGTCAGCAACTGATGTAGGCGAGGTGAGGAGGCCTGGGGTGCAATACCAATTCATCCCACTAGGGTTAAGGTTAGAGCTCTATCGCAGGATTTGGTTGTATACGATTATATACGGTTGAAATGACAGAAAAAGCTATATGACTTGAGCTGGCTTTGTGTCATGCCAAAACAAATTTAAGTCTCCTAGCTAAAGTGAAAGGCAAATTTAATTCTACCACATCCATAGCCATCGAATACAATTGTGCGCCTCCAACTTTGTGGATAAACAGTTTAAAAAAGAAGCTAAATACGGTTGAAAAAGTCATATAGTGTGTAAATGAACAGATGGACCTACTGAAGTAGTGCTAAACAACATGGTTCATAGTGTTTGTTAAAGAACACAATGGACAAAGGATGAAACAGAGCCAAAGACTGAAAAAAAAATCAGGAAAAGACCTGCACTAACGCTCACTACGTATCAGCTAAAATTATAGGACCATGAAATGGATGTTGAGATAAAATTCAACACCCACCAAGGGAAATGTAAGACAGTGAGAACCCTCGCAAAATATTTATTTTTAAGCACTATGTAGTTTGCCGGAGCTCAAGCCCCAGTGCACTTGGCCGGATGACAACTAGAACAATGTGTAGTGCATTCCTGTTCCTTCAGCCACTTAGAGTCTATAATGAACGCCCAGACAGGCATGTGTGTCTCGAATAGAAAGAAGGAAATATTTTCCAGCAACAGAAAGCAAATATTTATTAAAGATTTTACAAAACTTAATGTCCGAAGACTCGAATAAAAAAGTAGCAACAGCGACGTTGTAGAAAATTCCAACCAATAACGGTTTTGTGTATTATGTTGCCATTTATAATGAACTGAATGATTCGTTAAAAGTTCTCAAAAGTTTTTTGGCAGCCTGACTTGAAGATTTGTGAATGCCTTATGAACTTTTCATTCCACATTGAACCCCGATGTTAACCTCCACTCTTATGGGAAGACGTTCCACTAGATTTTCGAAGATGCTTATTCGGCCACAAGGGCATTAGTAAAGTAATGTGCTGATGTAGGTGAAATGAAAAGGCCTGTGGTGCAGTCAGTGGTTCAATTCATCTCAGTGTGGTTGAGGTCAGTAGGCTACTGTAGATCTTCCATCCCAACCCATGTGAAGGATATCTTTATGGAGCTGGATTTTGATGGTGCACAAAGGCATTGTCATCCTGGAACAGGTTTGGATCCACTAGTTGATTTAAATGGGTAAATAAAATGTAATGCTAGTGCATCCAAAGACGTTGTATACAATTGTGTGCCTCCAAATTTGTGGTAGCAGTTTGGTAAGGAACCAAATATGGCTGGGAAAGTCAGGTGTCCCATTCCGTTGGTCCATTTAGAGCACGTGTCCACCTATTCATTATAATATTTATTAGAATGTCCATATATTTGCACAGTTCAAAGCCTTTCAATTATTGTTAAAATCGGTTGTAATAGCAGTTTTTTTATTATACCTCATCCAAAGACCTTAAGTGCCTCCAGCTTTGTGATAACAGTTTTGGAGAAGAACCACATAGGACAGGAAAGGTCAAGTGTCCCAATACCTTTTATCCATACAGTGTAAATGTAAGCCGCTCTGGATAAAAGCGTCTGCCAAATGTTTTAAATGCTTTATATGCTTTTAATGTAAGCGACTGAATCAGGACACAAGCACATAATAATGTCACCCACCTCGGATCCGTAGTGTAGGAGTTGTAGTTGAATTGAACATCATGAAATCACTGATCTTTCCCTACTATCAAAAGTGTAAAAAAAAAAAACGAAGAGAGGATTAGTGCGAGCTCTGGCTGCGCCGTTTAATTGCACTCCAATGCAATAATCGATGCATTTCACGGTGTCTCTTTCATCGGCATGTCAATCGCATCTTTGCATTATTTAGCTTCGCCCAAGGGTTTTCTTCTCCGCATACCTTTGTACTAATAATCGCTCATGCACTTTATAGAAATCCATTTTTTTCATGACCCAATATTGTTCTGCCATTTTGGCTCAGAAACCAATCACAAGGGGCGCCATTATGGATCAGCATTTTCACAACATCGTTTGAGCGAAAAACAAAGGAAACCAAACTGTTCCCTCGTCGAAAAATACACATTGTTATACTGTATATTTAAAAAGAAGTCTAAACTTATTCTGTAATATGATTATAAAGAGAACAGATCATGCATCCTGGGTTACCTGACCGATAAGCTCATGTTAGGAAGCTGGGGTCAGAGCACAGGGTCAGTCATGATATAGCACCATGATATATGGTTAAGGGCCTTGCTCAAGGGCCCCAGAAGTGGCAATTTGGCGATACTGGGGTCTGGAACTCCTGACCTTCCGATCAGGAACCACTTTTTTCCCCTGTTTGTTCTACAAATCTTCTCATCAGAGTTCTAGGCTGATGGTATCCCAAGCCTGTAACCGAGTGAACCAATGTCAATTTATTCTTTGATGGAGACTCAAAGCACTTTCCTACGTTGCTTTGGATAAAGGCGTCTGCCATAGATGTAACTTTCTCTAGATTTTTAGCCAAACCAGATAACTTGTGTAGAGACTTCATATATCGCCTCAATCACTTTAACCTTCACTTGAATCCAACAAGCCTTGTGTGTCACACTTCATTTTTGTCTCTCAAGCTACCAGATTGAGTCCTTTGCTCTAGAATGTGATCATCAGCGATGCTGTTTGTCGCGATTGCTGATTTAATGCCTCTCTTGACATGAGTACATTTGTCATTCAGACCTTGATACAATGAATAAAGCAAAACACTTGAAACTAATTTACTGCCACGCTGAATTTCAGACCCATTTGCTGTGAGGCAAACAACACTTGCACCCTGAGCCCCATTATTCTGTTGAGCAGATTTTCTGTCTTATTTATTTTTTGCATTGGTTAACTTTTGAAATAGCACTACTAGTCTTGCCACTATGGTGATCCCCTTTTCAGCAACTCAGTCAATGTGAGTTTTGTAATAAGCACATCTCCATTTCGTCAAAGGTACCACAAGCTCTGGTTTGGTCTGCGATTCGCTAAACCTCTTTGCTAACTCTTCATTTCATCGATCTGTTTTCAGATGCTGCTATGACTCAAATCTGAATTGGAACTCTCTTTGTGGCAAGAATGATGCAACTTTTGGGAATTTCAAACAAGCCAGTCACTTTTTCACATACCAGGGATGTTGTTAGTTCTTAGAGACTTATTATACCTGCAGTCTGCTCTACTTGGTCAGTGCTGGTGATCGCAATGCAGGCTCTGTTGCTGCCACATGGGACAGAGCCTGGTGCTGGAGATGTTGGGTCAATGATGAATCCATTAGGTGGTGCAAATCCTGGGGAAGTCACCACTGTTATCCACCTCAGACTAGTAGCGTTTAAGGAGTTCACTCTAGAGCCTTTCCACTTCGAGGCCCCGTTTATAATAATGGGTTCTAATAACCTTGACTCTTTTGGAATAATATTTCACTAGATTTTGGAGCGTAATTGTTTGATTTCTCAAGCATAAGATCATTAGTAAAGTCGGGTACTTATGCTCAGCATTCCAATTTTCATTTATGTCGTTTTATAAAAGTGGCAGCTTGGCGGTGCTGGGATTTGAACTCACGACCTTTCGATCAGAAGTCAATTGACCGCCGAGGTACTACTTCCTCAGTTCACCCATCTGAAAAGTGTGCTTTTGGAGATATTTTACACAATGGTGTGCCTTTAACGGTGTGCCTTTTCCATAAATGGAAATCAATTAATTCAGCAGATTTTGCTGGCTCTGTTGTTCCTTCTGTTAGTGATCTTCATTTGGCTCCTCTCGAAGATAAGATCCTAAAACTGAACACTGCTCTGGCATCTAATTTTGACCTTTTTGCTCCCTTGAAATCTCGCTATGTCTCTTTTGCTCGTTCTGCCCCTTGGTACAACGATAACATGCGCTCTATGAAGACAGTTTGCCGTAAACTGGAGCGCAAGTGGCGTGACTCAGGTCTGAATGTATTTTATCAGTCCTGGAAGGACACCCAGGGGGAATACAGAGCTGAAATTGAGTCTGTGAGATCCGCATATTTTTCTCAGATCATTGACAACAATCAAAGTAATCCTAGATCTTTTTAACACCATAAACCGACTCCTGAAAGTTAATGTTGGCACTTCTTTACCTGTCTCAAATCAGCTGTGTAACGATTTTCTAAATTTTTTCAGTTCTAAAATTGACACTGTTTACAAACTTATTCATGCTGCACCTGTTTTATCATCCATATTTTGTTCACCTAGTTTTTCTGGCACACCCTTCTCTACCTTTTCACAAATTGATACTGAGCTGCTCACTAGGGAAGTATCATGTATGAAAGTTACCACTTGCTTGCTTGATCCCCTCCCTACAAGCCTGTTTAAATCCTGTTTGGATTCATTGTGCCCAGCTTTTCTCAGTATTGTTAATGATTCCCTGCATACTGGTGTTGTCCCAGCGGCATTGAAAACTGCTGCTGTAACACCTGTCCTTAAAAAAACAAAACAGTGACTTGGACAACTTAAACAATGATCGTCCTGTCTCAAATCTTTCTTGCTAAAATTCTGGAACGTCTTGTGGCTCTGCAGCTACATAGTCATCTCACAGCAAATAATCTCTTCGAACCTCTTCAGTCTGGATTTAGAAAATCTCATAGTACTGAGACAGCCTTGGTCAAGGTCACCAATGACCTGTTATTAGCCTCAGATTCTGGTTCTCTCTCTATTCTGATCCTTCTAGATCTTAGTGCCGCATTTGACACTGTTAATCACAACCTGCTTCTCGAATGTCTGGAAAATGTCTTCGGTATTTCTGGGACTGTTTTAACTTGGTTTAGATCATACCTCTCTGATCGTCAACAGTTTGTATCTATGAGTGAATACTGGTCTGTGACTGGTTTTGTCTGTATGGGTGTTCCTCAGGGTTCCATCTTAGGCCCCTTACTTTTTAGCATTTACATATATCCGCTTGGATTGCTTTTAAGAACACTTGGGCTAAATTATCACTTTTATGCGGACAATTCACTCTAAGCCTAATCAACATTTGGACCTTTCTTTTTTAACACACTGTATTGCTGAGATAAAAACATGGATGTCTCAAAACTTCTTGTGCCTCAATAGTGATAAGACAGAGGTCTTGCTTATTGGCACCCCTCACAGCTTCGCAAAGCTGGTTCATTATCCCTAAACGTAGACGGCTCTGTTCTGGAAGTACAAACCAAATTAAAAAACCTAGGCGTCATCTTTGACTCAAGTCTATCTTTTGACTCTCACATTCGGTATACTGTAAAGAACACATTTTTTCATCTCAGAAATATCGCTAGACTTCGCCATATGTTATCCCATTCTGTGACTGAAAGGCTTATTAATACTTTTGTGTTTTCCCGCATTGATTATTGCAATGCACTTCTGGCTGGGGTTCCTAAAACTACACTTAATAAACTGCAATGTGTACAAAATTCAGCTGCTAGGATCCTGACTGGAGCCAGCCAAAATGACCACATTACACCAATTCTCAAGTCCTTGCATTGGCTTCCGGTCAGGTTCCGAGTAGATTTTTAAAGTTCTCATGCTTACATACAAGGCACTGCATGGTCTTGCCCCCCAGTATCTGTCTGCACTTTTAACTGTATTCACACCCAATCGTATCTTACGCTCTTCACAAGCAGGACTATTGGTTGTTCCACAGACACGGCTGCGTTCAGTAGGGGATAGGGCTTTTTCATCGTATGCACCAAGACTTTGGAATTCACTCCCTCCTCACAGAACTTTAGTACTTTTAAATTCCTTTTAAAAACTCTTTTTTTTATGGTTGCTTTTTTTTAACATTTTGATTTTGCATGTAATTATAAGTATGTGTGTATTACTTGCTCTATTTTGTGTGTGTTGTATTCTTGTTTGCCTGTATGTAAAGCGCCTTGACAAGCTACTTTAAAGGCGCTATATAAAAATAAAGTTATTATTATTATTATTATTTAACTTTCCAGAAGAACCACATATGGCTGGATAAAAAATGTGTGTTCCAGTACTTTTGTCCAAATATTATCAACTGACATTTTCTATGATCTCTTTGCTCACCTGGCGTCGCAGTTTAATTGCATTGGTTTTTATTTTTATTAGGGGGCTCTGGGTTACTGATCAGAAGGTTGGGGTTTCAAGCCCCTGTATTGCCTTAACCCTCGGTGCTCAAGTGGCACTGAATCGTATAATCATTATCACGAGTTCAAAGCACCTTTATTTCTTTAGCTTTTTAAAATTTATTTTAATTATTTTAATCCTAACCATACTGTAGATCTGCATAGCTACCGACACAATGCGCCCTCTACAGGAGAGTTTATGGAACAGCATTTTTTTAGATTCCCAAAATAGGAAAAATAGATTGGAATCTTTATTATAAGAAATTTTGCATCCCGGTACAAAGAAATTTTTTCAACTGGCCTGTAGTTCACACAATTGTTTGTCAGTTTATATTTTTTTAATGATACATATTTGCTGGCTAACTTCTCCGAAGTATCTATACACCTCATCTGCTACAATTTAATTTCTTTTTAGTAACCAATAAGTGGGAAAAAGGCACATGATTTTCCCTAATAAGCTCCATGTAAATTTCAGCATTTCTTTGCCCTTTCTCTGTAATCTTTGTCATGAATATCTTCTCTGCCCCTTTAAACCCTGGGAGTTTTTCCCAACAGTTTCTCCCAAGAACTGTTTAAGCACAGGGTTGAATTACATGCCTGAGAGACCAAAGATCAGGGGTCAAAGCGATGAGGGCACTTTTGAACGAGAAGCCATTTTGAAAAAGGGAAGGTGGGCAAAGCCTGTCAGATGAGCTTCACCTTCACCTCCTCTGTCATGTGCCGCCACCTTCTCGTTTTGATGTGCGCTAATTGTCTTTGAACTTTCGCCTGCAATCATTTCTCATCTCTGACCGACTCTATTTGGTATCGCAGCTTTTCGCATGCATCGCGGCGCGCTGTTAATGAATTTTAACAGTCCGAGGATTATAATGTCAGCAATAGGTCACGAATAGGTCACAAATGACAGATTTGTCTTGAAGCTGAGAGCCATTCATAATGGGGTCTTTGGAAAGTAGAAAAAAAAATCAAGTTTGCTTGGAGTGAGTTGCCAACCGCTGGGCGTTTGCATGCGAATCTTCAGTGCAAATGTTTCGTTCGTATTCGCGCTAATAAAACATAAGTCACTCCCGTTTTTTTCTTGGAGACTCCCGTATGTATCCACCCCAGTCTCATGGCATTTTGTGAAACGTGATCTATTGACTCTTACTTATAGACCCCTCCCTCAAACTTTTCTTCTTGCCACTGTATACCACGGATGCGTTAATTTTTTTTTCTAGTTTGATTTTTTTATCTTCAAGCACAATTAATCAACATTCAAGCAGGAGATTTTCTCCTTATTTATTGCTTTATATTTTGTCGGCTACTCGCTACTATGATAAACCACTGATTCCTTCCAGTCCAAATACAGTAAATATGTTCTCCCGGTTATTAAGGAGACTGCGTTAATTAGAGACACATTTATTACAGTATAACCCCAATGCTAACCGCATATTTTCTGCCTTATTCTCTGATAAAAATGGAGACAAAAATATAAGCATTTCTGTCAGCATTGACCATGATCCTCTGCCTCCGTTGCTATGGAAATGGAGCCAGATGGAGGCAGTCGTGCTGAGTGACACGAAAAATTCATTTTCATGAGTCAATAGATAAAAATTCATGAGAAAATCCCGAAATGCCGTGAGACTGTGTTGGTATTTCACCCCCCAGTTTAATTTTTTTTTCTCCCTATGAACTCTTGTAACTTGTCTATCTTTAGAGGAATAATCGCAACAATATTTTATTTCAAGTTTGTCCAGTTGCCAGGTTTGTATAAATCCTATTCGCCTCTCACAGTTGGTGCAATATACAAATTTCAACCCGTTTGTAACCTCAACCTGGCAACCTCCAACCCAGTTGTGCTGTTGATGCACTGTATCTATGAAGGTAATAGTCAAAGCGAATCAACCATCAGTGGTAGAAATGGAAGAAGTGGTGTCAGGTGGTGCTCTGGGGGAATAAAAAAAGTGTGAATTCAACAACAGCTGGATGGAAGAATTTAATTTCTTATCTCTAAGCCGTGTAAACTTCTTGCCACTTTGCCGTAACATCAGCATTGGTGGGTTTCTGCAGGTCATGGTGTCCTTTTGAAACTTTCTCCCATCTCCACACAGAATGTCCAGAGCTCAGTCCAAGTGACCATTAGGTTCTTTATCTTCTCTCGTACTATGTCCCATCCTCCACGATTGCTCAGTCAGGAACGAACTAATAAACAAATAAACAAACTACAAAAATTACATTTTACATTAATATACAATATCACCACTTTTCTTAGTCTAACAACATGCATCCAACATATTTTAAGAACTTGAAAGGTCCCAAACTCCATCAAAAGTCTTTTCTATTTATCTCTTAATATATGTTTATATATGTAATATCTTTAACATTGATATATTTACCATTTTTTTCTCAGCCAGTGTCCTATACTTGGTGAACACAAACTTTTCCAATTTAAAAAAAAAAAAAAAACGATTTCGCTTGAAGAATACAAATATTTATAAATTAACTTAATCTCTTTAGGATATGAATGAAATAAAAAGATTAAGTGGAATGTTAACACCAAGCATCTGCTTTATCATTTCTTCCACATCTTTCCTGAAATTCTTCACATTCTTATATACATACAAGGTTAAAGCATACCTTTAATTAAACTCGTTTTCTAATAATAAAAAAAAAATTATAGACTTTTCTAGGATTCTGGTCTGACTGTTTATGGGATACTGCGTGTAGAATAATGAGAAAAAAAAACAATTTGAACGATTGTAGTATCAGGCTGCAACATAACACGATTGGGGGGAGTGATATGGGGTCCGAATACTTTCAGAATGCACCGTTTGTAAAACAGGCCTAACAGGGAATCTCAACTCGGCTCCGTCTGACTGTTGCTTGCTTTTGCCCTCTGGAGGTAAAAGCCTTATCACTAAGAGTCCTGATTCTCCCTTAAACCTTCTTCTCTTGTCACATTCCCTCTCCATGTCGAAAGGCCCTGAGGCTTATCCGAGGTTTTTACCTGGCTGATAGACATCGGCAGGCTGCATTATGGCCGTCTAAGGAACAAGTGGCTCTTGCTTTTTCCAGAGTGTCTCTCTCTCTCTCTCTCTCTCTCTCCCCCACTTTATCCTCTGTCTGTTTGTTACTGCTGAGCGCAATCAATAGCGCCAAATAGATTATGTAGGATCTTAATCTGATAGAAAAAAGAAAGTCATATTCCTTCTTGCAGTTGACTAATTGGACTGTCACATGCATTAATCATCTGTGCATAACCCTCTGACAGGCAGAGATATTAAATACAGGAGAGAAAGTCTCCCTTGCATTGTTAAGATTTGACTGCTGGCTATTGTTGATTAGAAACGTGTCCCTTTTAAAAAAAAAAAAAAAAGAAAGAAAAAAATCATTATTGCCCCGTGAGTGTATGAGAATGGGCGCAGTCGCCAAACTTCATTTGTACATACTTTTGTGTATGTATATATACATACACAAAGGTTTTCACTATATCTAGAAAAGTATTGGGTCACCTGATCTTTCCCTCTATATGTGGTTCTTTTCCAAACTGTTACCACAAAGCTGGAGGTGCTCACTTGTACAGGACTTTAGATTCACTATAATAAAATGTAGCATTCACTTGAACTTGGAAACCCAAACGTGTTCCAGCATGGCAGTACACAAAGTGAGCTCCTTGAAGATCTGGTTTACATGCTTTGGAGAGGAAGGTCTTAAGTGGCATGCTATAGAGCTCTGATCTCAAGATGAATGTGAACGCTGACTGCACCCCTCACCTACATCACAACCTGCTTTTCATAACACCCTTGTGACTGATGAACACAAATATCCATAACCACACTCCAAAATCTAGTGGAACATCTTCCCAGAAGAGTGGAGAGAATTATAAGGGTCAATTGGGACTAAATGTGGGATGTGACGCTCAAAAATCACATACCGTACTTATTTCCAGGTGACCCAATACTTTTGGAAATATAGGATATATTTTTAAATATATAATACGTACGGTTCGGTATGTACCTCAGCTTTTAGGTGAGGGTTTGGTTAAATTTTGGTACAGTACAGTCGTTATTTGATTTTTTTTTACGTCATTTATTATTGTTTACATTTTCAAAACAAGTTTAAATAAAATACCTGCTCGGTTCAAATAAAAAAATAAACCGTTTAAAAATAAAATATAATAAATCAAATGAATGCAAATGTTTTTTATTATTATTATTATATTGACTAAATTCACTAAGCGATTAAAGTGGCACAAATGAAATCGATTTAACACCATTTAATTGAATAGTTTGCATTTGTTAAATCTCCATTTGGGTAATACAGATGTGCATATAAATCTGTTTGTGTGTGTGGGTTTGACATTAAATGTTAAATGTTTTAAAGACATGTTCCTAACTGTTCTATTTATTCTATTATTCTATTCATACTCCCTCGATATGCAGAATTGTCAGGATTTTGTTTTTAAAAACCAATCGTGTATTGGGAAATTGGATTTTTCCAACCATATGAGATTCTTTCCCAAAATGTTACTGCCGTCTTTGGACTCCCTCGAAGATCTACGTATAACTAGAAGATCCAAACCTATCTCAGCATGGCGATCCCCCTGTGCAGCTCCATGAAGACATGCTTTACATGGGTTAAAGTGGACCTGGGACTTAACCCCAACCGTATTAAACATCTTTGGAATGAATTGGAATGCTGACTGCACCTCCTCACTTCCTCCTCCATCTTTACCAGACTTTACTAATACCCGTGTGGCTGAATGAGCAGAAATTGACAAAAATATGAATCAGATGTACCCGAAAATCATTCTTGAGTAAAACTATAGATACCTTACGGCAAAACGTACAAGTTGAGTTAAATTCCAATAGAACCTGAGTAAAAGTCTTCAAATATCTGATTTTGAACTGTACTTATTGAACGTAGGCTTAAAGCTACACCAAGGTTAGTGAAAAGCCAAAAACAGTTCATTTGTGAGGTTTTATTTCTTTAAATATAATCAATCCAACCTGCATGAACTTTAAAATGTAAAAAAGTAAAGTGATCTTTTGATTAAACTTTCTTTCGGCTTCTCCCATTAGGGGCGCCACAGCAGACGATTTTTGATTTGGCATATGTTTTTACGCTGGATGCCCTCCCCATTTATCCGGGCTTGGGACCGGCACCAAGGCTTGTGCAACCCTAATGGCTGGGGTCGGTTCCCTGACCGGGGATCGAACCCGGGCCGCAGCGGTGAGAGCGCCGCATCCTAACCACTAGACCACCAGGGAACCTAAAAAAAAAGGACCTTTGATTGACAAAAAAACTTTGCAAGACAAATAAATGCGCAGATTGTGAATTTAAATATAGTCGAGTAAATAGTATATCTATTCATAATAAATGTGGTTTAGTACAGTGTAAAAGTTCTTTGATACTCAGTAAAGCTAGTGTAAGTCTTTAAAAAGGACTTAAGTACAGTAAAAAGTACATTTACTCAAATACTTTACAACCCTAATAGGAATCTTTTTGTTAGGTGCCCACAAACTTTTGCCCGTATAGTATTACACCAAAATGATCATCTTTTGGGTTTGAATTATTACTGCCCTTAAACAGAACGGTGTATCACAGATGATTATTACCCACAAAATGTATTATATGTCATTTATTTGGCAGGCGCTTTAATCCACAGTGCCGTCTAAGGAGACAGGATGGAATCCAAGAATATCACAAAGGAGCTGAGTATTAAGAATCTTGCTCAAGGGCTCAGCCGAGGTTTCACCGCTATTCCTAAGAGATAAATGCCCAATCTTTTAATGACTCTCAAAGACTAGCAAAGCTCTAGTTCTACAGCGCTATTCTCGGGTAGCAGAATGAATAGCGGATAAACATAATAATGCTTCATTCGGGTTATTATTAATTGCTTAATAATCATTCATTAAAGCTCGATGAATTATAACGCTGCTCTCGCATGTAAACGTATCGGTTTGGTAATGAAGTCTAATGGCCCCTAATGTTTGGAAAGCTTTAAGGAACAACTAACGTACGTAAATTTTTGGATTAGCAAAGAAAAAAATGTAAATACAAAAACACACAAACAAATGAACCTCTTAAAAAACATTTGAAAATGTTATTTATTATTACAATTTTGTTACATACACAGCCATATGCTATGGAAATTGCAGTAAAAGTGCTTTTAATGACAGGAAATTATACAAAAAGTAATTTGAGAAAAATACACCAAAAAGAACAAGATAATAAATAAGAATACAATTTAATTTGCAAATAATATAATTGCAACCAAATATGTTAAAATGTTAGCTACAGGAAAAACTATTGAAATATAATTATATCAAAAAATTAAAATCATACATACATAGGAATTTTAAATTTTATTTTTTTACATTTTTTGTGGAAAAAAAAAGAATGGTTGACAGTGCAAAGGTTGGCAATGCATGTGCTTTAATGCCGATGCAAAGCGTGCGAATCAATTCTGCTTCATCTGGCGAGCATTTCGATACGTCACATGTCTATGCTTGCCGGTAATTTTTTTGAGTGGGCGGGGCCAAGCGCATTACTACATAACCTGGCAATAAAATTTTCATATTGTGCTGAGGGTTTTGACATGTCACACACATATATTTAATATAATCATAATTTTCTGAGTGGGCGGAGTCAATGACATTGCTGCATTACGTTATCTGCCAATCGATTCTACACGCAGTGCTGAGCGTTTTGACTTGTCGCATGCATGTTTAATATATCGTTATTTTTAAAGGGCGGAGTCAATGATCACTATATTACCAGGCAATCGATTCTCCACGCTGTGCTGACATGTCGCATGTCCATGTTGCGAGTTTTGCGATTTTGCCTATTTTGTTTACTCGTCATACGGCGTCAATTTAGTACTCAAAATGCGA
The DNA here is from genome assembly GCF_014805685.1 of Silurus meridionalis. NCBI lineage: Eukaryota > Metazoa > Chordata > Actinopteri > Siluriformes > Siluridae > Silurus > Silurus meridionalis. The sequence continues at coordinate 25,117,569 of NC_060892.1, forward strand.
GAAAATAAATTGCCTTAAAAAAAAAATTGAAAACGATTATAAACGCAGCAATTAATACTATAAAAAAAAAAATCCTTATTCACCCAAATGCCACCGACAATTTCCATTTCATTTGCTTTCAGAACAATCAATGCAGTCCTTTCAAATGACTCCACTACATGCCGGCCACTAATCAATGCATAATGAATACATGTTGGTGAGACTACACGAGGTCGCAGAACCGGCCGTCTCCTGCATTTCCTACTGTACGACTATATTAACGCTGATGTCTCCTTTAGACACGTTTGATTCAACGTGACACGTCAGGTCCTCGCAAAAATCCCTTCCTCAAATCGTTCTGTCTGTTCTTGTTATCCGAACACGATCATACAGATAAATGAAGCCTTCGTGTGAGGCTAACTGATACGTATTGGTCGGTCTTAATGCTTTTCCTGGAGCTGCAATTAGTGTGATTCATATTGTTATTAATATTGAGGAAAGCAACAGTAAAGTTGTAAGTCGCTCTGGACAAGGGCGTCTGCCAAATGCCATACATGTAAATGTAAATGTCTTAATTATTATTAACATTGAAAAAATGCACAACAATGCCAGGGGTTGAAAAAAAAAAAAGAAACTAGAGTTAGCGCAGTGTCACTGTGGCCACTCTCCCCCATACCGGAAATGCGTTTTGTAGTGCGTTGTAAAACTTTTGTTTTGCGCATCTTCGGACTTGCTTCCACTTCACGTCATCGCTAATATTTTTATGACAGTTTAGCGATATGGATCTTTTAGCTTTTTGTGTGCAGCTTCAAGAGTTTCTCTAAAAAGGAGAAAATCTTGACAATTACGCAAATTGAGGGAGTGATTAATTAACGGATAAAAGAAATGAAGACATTTGTTAAAGATATGCTGAAATGAGTAGAACAGTTAAGAAGACGACATTTTTTTTTTTATGAAATATTAGATGTAAAAACACACATACACCCTTATATACGCATCTGCATTACCCAGATGTGGAGTAACACATAAACTATTTAATTTTCCATTTATTTAATTTTATTTATTTAATCGAATTTGTGCCATTTAAACCCTTTACACAATGTAATTAATATAATAAAAATGTGAATTGCATTCATTTAATTTATTCTTTCCCTTGATATATTTCATTTGTAAAAATAAATAATGCGTTAATGACAGAAAAATACAAAAAGCAATTTTGTGTACACCCCCTACTGTCTACACGTTCATTTTCTATGCGACATAGCATAGCATAGCATTAGCAATCCTCAAAATCATCATTATTTTCTTTTTTTCTTTTTCTCTATTCCGAATGAGCTCGCTCAGCAAAATGCATGCAGACTTTCTCTCATCCTTTGATTGACTCATGAGTTCCTGCGTAGAGAAGCTACTGGTCAGGAACGAGAAATTCCCTAATAACAACCTGCTTAAGGCATTTTGGCAGATGTCTTCATCCAGGGTGACTTACAATTATTCCATTTTGACGTCTGAGCACTCGAATCCATGCTCAAGAGCCAGGAGTGGAAACGTAGCGGTGCTGGGATTTGAACTCTCGATCTTCTGATCACTTAACCCAGCCAAGACTGATAAAGAGTAGAGGTCTTTGGCAAAAAAAAAAATTGATTGAGACGTCCAAAGCTACAACTTACTAACAGGATCCTGGGCCCAGTCCTTCTTATTCATAATGTCTTCCTTAATTATGCCCACTCATACCAGCTGTCAAGGCAGCTCCCCCCAGCTTTTCTTAACAAACCTGGGCTTGACCCTAAGGAGCTCATTTATTTCAGACCTATTTTTTTTGGGGTGATCGGCATGAGAATGTGCTAGCGGCACTTAGCATGTGAGACAGCTTAGCCTCCAGTTATCTTTGTGAGGTCAGTCAAACTTGGGTCAAAACCTCAATGTTTGCTGAACTCTATAAGAATCACTGACTAACTTTGAATATATTTTTGTCCATGAATATGTTATCAATAGTCCATTCTCTTTATTATTTACATAATTTCATTTTGGATTTCTACCCAAACAGATTTGAACAGCATGGGCTCTTGGTAGCTTCAAATTCATGTCTCTTGACGCTTTTAGTTTGAGATGAGATTGTTTCCCAATGAGATTGGGACTTGCTTACTCTAAGGGCGTCCAGCAGGCATAGGAGAATTGGATAAATGAAGGGAAAATTTTATGCTAAGACGTCATACAATTTTGTGGTAATGGTTTGCAGTAAGAACCCAATATGGCTGGAAAAGTCCCAACATTTGGTCTCCCAAATACTTCTGTCCATTTACATTACCTGTTTTTTTTTTTTCCTTCTCTCTTTCTATCCATATCTCCACCAAGCTTTATTTTACATGACAGGTAAATTGTCCTTTATTTACAGTTTGGTTCAGAAAAAAGTTGATAATTCCTGACTTTTTTACCTGATTGTTGCAGTCAATAAAGTCTACTACCTCCCTCCAACTGCCCTCCCCAGCCAAGAACTGCCCTCAAAGGAATCAGATTAACACAATGTTAAATATCTCTCTTGTACAGACATTATCTTGAATTATATTTTTACGTAGCCAACTTTCGAGTGCCAATCTACAGAGACCTGATTTAATTTAATGTTATTCATAATCCGGAACGTAATATAGAGGGAACGGTGGCCATAATCCAGCAGTCGGTGAATATAGCCACAGGCCATGAACCAAACGAGGTCATGAGTTCAGTTCTGGCTGATGAGATCCTGTTATTGCTGTTTCGTTCCCCAGAGCATGGTGTGTAACCCCGAGTAACTCCAGCGGGACGTGACCCATAACTTGCTAACGCAGGCTCTATTGTGCTACATGCTTTAATGTTTACGATGCATCAATTTCAAAACAGTTTTTTATTTTATATTTGTTAGTGTGTACAGCTGGATCATAGGTCTAAAACAAGCAATTTTAAAATGAGCTTCAGAATAATGTATGGTCATGCAAACTGGGTGAGTGACACATGATCTTGAGTCATTTGTTTTAAGAACATAAATCTAAAACATGCATACATTTTTTTCTGCATATCGTAGCATCGTCTGCTTCGATACAATGTCCGATGTTAAACACGTTGCTTTACAAATAAAACTGAATCGGATTTCATTGAATCAAACAAACGACTCCTGAAGCCCAGATTCACAAGCCGTGAATCATACGAGAGACTTTGGCAGTTCGAAGGAAGGCCAGCACACTCCGAAAACAAAAATTCATCGCACCTGAGATTCGTTCGAAATTGGACTGTGAATCATAAATCCGTGTGTACGGTAATTGTTTGTGTGCACGTCAGCTAACGAGCAATTTTGAAACGCAGTGTATTACCTTTTTACATGAAACATATTAAACGCTGTCTAATATTAGGACTAATGAAGAGTCTTCGCTTCAAGATCCAATAAATTAAGCCGCAATTAGGCCGCATTCCGCTGTAAGTAATAAAGCAATAACACGAAAAAAGAATTCATGCGAGGTTAAAAAAGAAAAACACGATTTCCAACCTTTTGTTTCACTTCATTTACATAAAAGTAATTAAAAAGCTATTTCATTTTGCCGTTAATTATCGAAAACAATCAAAGATGTGTATTTCATTTACGTGTTGTTAATAAGTCTTTCTAATATTATTTATTCCATTCTCTTGGTGAATACTAATATATGATTGGCTGAAATGTAGGTGAGAGTTTAGAGCATTGAAAAACACAGGTATTGGTGGTCAGTTGAACTTTTTATACTCATGAGCCTGAAATTACATGGTTGAGGTTATGGTGGTCAGGGGTTAGTGTCCTGCAGGGGTTGGTAATACATGCAGGAGCGTTATTTGGATTTTTTTGTGGTCAATCTAGATGCTGCTGTAACAAGACAATTGGGCTTTTTGGAATACATATATTATCGGTGTAATCAGAAACTGTTTATCATCCCCACAGCAGCCAGCCTTGACCAGAAAAGCAGGGGGTCGGCTCTGATTTGTTTTTCCGTGCTTCCAAAACTGATATTGATTTCGACTACAAAGAAATTTCCATCATCATTTTATTATTTCATGTGAATCACTTTTCCAGCAATATTGACATGCTGTGTCAGAACACACTCCAGGAGATCATTCGAAATCGCCTCTTCCCAAAACACTTTGCAGGTCCATTTTTAGTTCCTCGGGTTTCCTGCACGCCCAGGAACGTGTCCTAGTACAGTTATTTATTTTTTTCCTTTTCTGACATGTAATAAACGTGTCTGCTTTGTAGTATTGACACGTCTCCCTGTAAAAAAAAAAGAAGAAAAAAAAAAAGAAATGAATGAATAAATGTCAGCACCATGGACAGCTCTTTCATTTTCATAACCCTACACACTTTTTTTGCTCCAGTGGCCCCTAGTGGCTACATGTAAAACTACAAAGATCAAAAGGCAGTGTCAGGGGAATTGAGACTTATTAAAGAGCTGATTTTATGAGTGTAAAAAAAAAAGTCCAATCATTCTGGTATAACTCGTGGGAATCAGTACTATAAGTTGTTAAGGGCTTAAGTACACTATGGGAACAAAAATCTGTGGGTCTTCTCTTCTCAAAGATGTAAAGACATTAGTCAATGTTTTGATTTGTTCATGTTCAAAAGGGTTGAAATCAGAGTTTTATAGCATCTTCATGGAGCTGGCTCCTAATTCATGTGAAGGGACAATTTCATGCCACTGTATCCAAAGGCAATATAAAATTGTGTGCCTCCAACTGTTTAGACAATTACTACACACGGCTGGAAAAATCAGGTGTCCCAATACTTTTGGCGGACCAACAAATGTCAGGTCTTTGGGTTTCTGGGTCAAATTTCTATTACCTTCCTTTGTCTCATAGCACCGAAATCTGTTCACTCGTTGTTATACCTGGTTTTAAACTCAATAAATAAAAAAATACGGAGAAGAACATCCAAAGTCAGTAGATATGGCCAGTGGAGACGTTTGTTTTCATCTGTACGTACGGAAATGGCAGTGTAATAGCGTACGAGGATCCAGAGATCCGTTCATATTTACATTTCATGGGCTTTCCCGGTACAGACTTTTTTTTTCATTTCTAGGCTTTGATATAGAGACAGATGATTTGATTGTATTTTTTTCTATGTCATGTGTGGCAATCTTTGGATGCTTCTGCTCTTTGGCCTGCTTTAAAAAAAAAATCCCCGTGTGATTTATGTGCATTTCTGCTAAAACATATTGTTCATTTTATGTTTAATGCATGAGGTCTTGTATAAAATAAGAGAAAAATTTCTTCACTTATAAAGAAGTTATCATTTTGTTAGCGCTTAAAGCAGACGGGTGAAATTTGTCTATTGGTTTGACTTAGGTCTTTTGTAAAGGCTTTGACCTTACATACATGCGATTCGCCGATTTTCGACGCAATGGAAAAAATGCGATGCTTTTCAATTCGAAATATCGGAAACAGTTCGCTTTTATTTACTTAAGTGCCTTCTGACTTCTTACGCATGGCCTCTTTCACTCACACCTGTTGTGTCTGCAGGAAGACACAGCTCTACCTCTGCCATGTTAATCTGTATTCTATGTGACTCTCAGGACATACGGTTTCCTTAGTGTTTGCTATACGTCTTATTCAAATATCAGTTGCAAATTATTGGTTACTTTCAAAATAATAAAAGTAAAGTGCATCCACTAATAATTATACAGACATAAATCGTTTTTTTTAGCGACGCTAATATGCTAAAAATGATGCATCGCGATACAAACGCCGACTTGTATCCGCACACACTTTTTAAATCGCACCGATGCGAATCGCCGAATCTTTCCATCAAAAGTTTGTGGACTCTTAAGAATAATTACCATTTTTTCCGGACTATAAGCCGCTACTTTTTCCCCACTCTTTGAACCCCGCGGCTTAAACAACGATGCGGCCAATTTATGGATTTTTCCTGGGTTTTTCCCGGTTTCACAAGCTTCAAGCCAAAAAACTGAGCCCCATAACATTAGACCAATGAAATTGCTGAACGGGTTCAGGTGAACCAATGAAATTCTTATATTAAATCAGATGCGCTCCCACTGAATCGGGCCGCACCACATCATAAATATGGATGATGTTCCTCTGATGTTTGACCTGCCGCTCACTCGGACTGTCTACAGGAAATGCGAATCATTCGCCACGCTGAAAACAACCGGTCATGAAAACACACTTCACCTGTGTTCTGAGCTGCACGGCATCGGGAGAAAAGCTTCACCGATGGTGATTTTTGAACGCACGATGATGCCAAAAGAAATTGTTGGAGGAAGACAGTGAACAATGACTTTCTTGGTAGGCTACTGTTTAGATACAAGCCGTGTAACAGACACTGTCTTTCATTAAAGCCTGTGTAAAGTTCATTAGTTTCAGTGTAGACACCTGCGGCTTATAGACAGGTGCGGCTTATTTATGTTCAAAATAAAAATCTTTGTCAAATTCAGGCTTATATTTGGGTGCGCTTAATAGTCCGGGAATTACGGTAGTATTTGCTTAAGAATTCATATTGTCCATAACCGCACTCTTCCTGGGAAGATGTTTCACCAGATTTTGGAGTGAGTTCCTGGAGATTTGTGCTCGTTCAAACACTAAAGTCGGGTACCAACGCAGGAGATCCGAGATTCTGTTCCAATTTATCCCAAAGGTGTTCGGGGTTGAGGTCAGAGCTCTGTAGGAGGCCATTCAAGATCTTCCAGTCTTTCTAAAGCATAGGATCATAGAGCTGGCTTTTTGCAGAGGAGCATGGAGAAGCAGGTTCGGGTCTCGTATTCAAATGAAGGCAAAATAGAAAATGCTAGCGCATCCTATACAATTGAGTGCTAATAATAATAATAATAATAATATTAATAATGTGGAACAGAATGACAGAATTAATGCGCTTGCATCAGAATTAACGAAATGTTCAGTGAAAATAATAAGAATAAAAAGTGTATTTACTGATGCACAGGTAAAGACAAGAATAACATCTTGTGGTAAAAAGGATTTTTTGTTTCTTGTTCATTTTTCTCCTTTTTTTTTTCTCTTTTTTTTTTTTTAACACTGAGTGACTCAATTTCATGCTCTATTGCCATATCTGGTGCAATGCTGCATGAAATCATTTCAGTTCAGGGATTTCAAGGTAACTGAGTGTTTCAAAAACTCCCAAGATAACGGCTTGTATTACTCTCGAACCCGATCCCGTAAAATATGTGCACGAGCGTGCACGCGCAAACACACACGTGGAAACGAAAACAAAAAAAACCACGTCAGACAGGACAAAGGATCTCCGCATGCTCTCCTGCGAGCTACGACGAAATCACGCAATAATAATCCGGTCTTAAATTTGCTTCGTAGAATCGGATCGCTCTGGTTTGCAGCCGTCGCGTTTCGTCATTTCGTACCGGGCCGAAAAAAAAAGTGTGAGGAAACGTCGAGCAACAATAGCGTAGGAGGATGGGTAGGTGCAGGGGTACATGTCCTAGCAGATGTCCTCCGATTTCTCAAATGCTTATAAAGAGGCTTGAATCCCAATCAGTAGGCGAGGAACATCAGAGGAGGTAAATGGTACGGAGCAGGTGTGCAGAGAAGCGTCTCCTCTCTAACTGCCAGCCTGGTGTTGTAGAATAGAGAAGAGTTTTTGCCATCATCATGCACAAATGTGACATTATATATCGATATATAGATATATAATCGCGTCTTTTAGAGTCATTGAGTCTTTATGCGAAGCCTCTGACATTCTGACATTAGCGATGACAAGTGTGTCATAAAAAGTGCAATTTGAAAACACAAGGTACATTACACACGTCTAATGAGGGGTTGGAGCAAACTCCCTAGCGCACTCCATCACGCTTCCTATTCACTCCTCATACACTTTGCTTGACTGATTATATATTCATTATATATATATATATACACAGAATCCTCTGCCTACTGTATTCCGAAATAACAAAAAAAGCAACCCAAAGCCGGTCACATGACACTTATCCATGTTCCTGTTTTACACAGAGACGATATTTCTTCAAAGCATTTCTTGGTTATGTTCTGGATTTTATTTGACGTTGTTGACTTTGGCCTTGGAGTTCAGCTTTGTTTTATTCCAACGTGATCATATGTAGCCTTGCATTTTATCGGTGTAACATTTCCAACTATTGGGTTGTTTTTTTCGGTTTATTTGCTGTCATTTGCAGCCAAACCTTCCCTTCACATTAAACCTGCTTTCTATTATAAGGACTAGTAAAGAAGCAATAATTACTGGACCAAACGCTGAGTATTTGTTGCCCTGATGCAATTGGTAGATTTTAATTTCTTCTAAAAGGCATGAAGAAATGATCATTGAGACCATTAAGCCCCACCCACCAAAATGAATATTTTCTAATTGAAATTAATACCATTTTCAGAACATATGTACTAGTCCTACCATGTCTGTCCAATGTTATGGACACAAATTTGTAGACACCAAAGCATAAGACTGGTTTGTGCTTTTGGAACATCCCATTCCCATTCATGATAACCTCCACTCTTTTGGGAAGATGTTTGGTTGTGAAGATTCAAAAATTCATCCCAAAGGTGTTTAATTGGGTTGAGGTCGGCGCTCTATAGCAGGCAAATCCTGATCATCTACTCTTGTAAAACATATCTTCATAGAGCTTGCTTTTTATTTTTTTCATACAGTTGTGTGGTTATTGTTCATATTGTTAAGAGAGCTCAGTGACAGGATGAACACGCAGTCAGAATCGTAGATGTGGTGTTTTTTTGGCACGCTGACTTATGAAGGTCGGTGCTCCCTGTGACTGAGCGTGCAGTCTTGTGCTGCCATCTGTTGACGCGTTCCAAAGCTAGTCCCAAACATTTTTTGATGCCACCTCCTGTATGCACACTATATGGACAAATGCTTGTGGAGACCTTAAGCAAAATAATTAGAAGCAATTTTGCCTGCTTGTCTGCTCCCTGGCCTTGGCTCTGGATATTCACTGGTTAACCTGTTAACTAGTTCTGGGACTACAAGCTATGCTGCAGAAAATGAAAGCGGCATCATTTTTAGAGCACCACTTGGACTTAAAGTAATTCAGCGACCATAGCCTGTGGACATTAAACATTGCTTTCACTAAATTACGCACCTATATAATGTTACTCTTAGTGACCTCTGACTGTCGTGACTGTTCTGTTTGTCTATTCAATTCTGTATAGCGCTCTTTTAACAATGAACATTGTCTCAAAAGCAGCTTTATACAGATAATGTGGTGATAAAAATAAATAAGTTGTTCTTTATAAGTGTAAATTTGTCCCTGATGAGCAAGCCAGTGGCGACTGCGGCAAGGAAAAACTCCCCGAGATGGCAAAAGGAGCAAACCTTGAGAGGAACCAGACTCAAGAGGGAACCAAACCTCATCTGGGTTGCACCAAATGTCCATTTATTACAGATAAACGATGTTGCGGGAAACAGTTATGGCAATCAGTGCATGATAAAACGCTGCTACATTTTTTTTGGAGCAAAGAATTCAATTAAATGCAGCTTACTTCTCTTTATATGTTCTTTGTGTGGAAAATATTTTAATGAAATTATTTCCAAAGGCATCTTTTCTTTACAGCATTTCTTCCTACGCGCCTTAGTAATGTGCCTGTCGACGTATGTTTTCTGTCCGAATGAGGTTTAAAACACACAAAGCTAAGTCATTAAAAATCTCCGTTTGCGGGATTGTGGAAGGTCGTGGAACAGGGTCTTACAATCATTATGAAAGCATGCTCCTTTTTGCTTCGTCAAAGGAACATGGTTTGAGAGAGCGTTCATACTGAGGGTTAAGTCAGGACAAGCAGCTTGGCTCAGGATCACTGCCAGCAAATGTAACACTTCAAAATGATGTGTTGGACATAATGACTGAAGATAAGGATAAGGCCTTGTTTCCTGATTGCACACACACACACACACACACACACACACACGAGTGAATCGGCAAACATTGACAGTAGTAACTACTCAAGGGTGTCAAAAAAATACACAATGCCAACACTCCTACACATATGTAAAATAAAGTGCTTGCCTGTGCCTTACAAGAAATGCAATAAAACCTGCCAGGGTAGAAAAAAAAAAAAAGTGGATATTGTTATCGTTGTCGATCTAAATATAAAAAAAAAAAAGCTTCCACGACAGCCAGGTTTTTTTTTTAGTACGACTACAGTAAACTGCAAAAAAACCTAGATTTTACATTTGAACGATTCTCTATGGACAAAAGCATTGGGATGCTTGATTTTGGTAGCTCAGTTTTTAATATAATTATTAGTAGATGCGCAATACTTTTATTTCAAATATAATATTTGATATGTCGATCGATTTCTTCCCGCTAAACTGTTTCTCGAGGGCGTTCTCTCAGCACCGCCGCTGCTTCGTGAACATGGCGTATCATAATGCGTTCTACAGGGACCGAGGCGTGTCCTGTGAGACATATAAAATACAGATTAACATGGCAGAGGTAGAGCTGCATCTTCCTGCAGACAGAACAAGAAAAGAAAGTTTTATATTATATTTTTGCAGGCGTGTTTGTGAAAGGGGCCATGCGTTAGAAGTCAGAAGGCATTTAAGCAAACTGATGATTGGATGTCTGTCTGAACGAAAGAAACTATCTGGACCATTTCTGCTCATATGTGGTTCTTTTCCAAACTGTAAGCACAAACCTGGAGGTACTCAATTGTACAGGACGCCTTTAAATGCGCTATTATACAATTTTGCATTCCCTTAAATTTTGGAACCCCAAACTTGTTCCAACATGGCAATGCCCCTGTGCACAAAATGAGCTCCTTAAAGATTTGGTTTACATGTTTTGGAGTGGAAGATCTTGAGTGGCCTGCTATAGAGCTCTGATCTCATCCCAACTGAACACCTTTGGGATGAATTGGAACGCTGACTGGACCCCAGGTCTCCTCACCTACATCAGTATCTGCCAGTATCACCCTTGTGGCTGATGAACACAAATATCCATAAGCACACTCCAAAATCTAGTGGAACATCTTCCCAGAAGACTGGAGGGAATTATACGATTGAATTGGGACTAATTGTGGAATGCGATGCTCAAAAATCACATACCGCACTTATGACCCAATACTTTTGGAAATATGGTGTATCAGGACCTGACAGCTTCCATCCATCCCATCTTTAACTGACCATTTTTCCCCGTTTTCCTACCATTTCGCTCAGATTCATCGCAAACTCGTGGGGCAACAAAATGTTCCTTGAAAAAACAGAAGAAATACAGTATGACCAGTCTTGTCGATTTCCGATGATACATAATATTCAAGATGCAGAATGAATGCATAGTAAGCAGCAGGCCTCGACCAGGCATCAGAATTTCCAGATGATTTCTCCAAGTTTGCTATAAATTTGACCTGACACACAAAAGAAAATATTATCTGCTTGACTGGTCATGGCAGGCAAGCAATTACGGCCCCTGTCGACACACAAGAGATGCCAGGTCCTCTACTGGGAAATGGTTCACTCACACACACACACACACACACAGAGAGTCTCAGGAGTCTGTTGTCTTGTTTGATGAGCCAAAGTGGGACATTCTGACCAACAACAGCACAAAAGCAACCAAACTTGAAAATAATATAGTATATATATATATATATATATATATATATATATACTGTATACACACACTTTTTTGACTTTTCCAGTCATATGTGGTTCTTATTTAAACTATAACCACACAATTGGAGGCATACAATTGTATAGGACGTCTTTGGATTTTACCTTCATTTGAATTAAGAGATCCAAACCTGCTCCATGAAGATATGCTTTTCATAGGTTGGAGTGAAAGATCTCCTGCTATAGAGCTCTGATCTTAACCCTTTGGAACATGTATTCGAATGCTGAATGCACCTCAGACCTTCATCAGTACCTGACTTTATTCAAACCCTTGTGTGTGTATTAGCACAAATCTACACCAAATCTAGTGGAACATCTTCCCAGATGAGTGGACTTTCTTATACCAGCAAATGGAGACTAAATGTGGAATAAAGTGTTCAGAAAGCACATACCAATCTTATGCTCAAGAGACCACATTTGTTTGTTTATATTGTATGATATTACACATGCAATGATGCAGCAACATTACAAGAACTAGAGACCTGTTTTTATTATTTTCTTTAAAAACTGCTATAGGCTACTTTTTGAAATGAATGATTGTTAGCCATGGTCAGTAAGGAACTCAACATCTTTAATGCATCTTTCCTGCTAGAAAGGCTGTTTTGAATAAAAGATATTCAACACTAGTTGATAGACAGATCTTAGCAAAGGCTAAATGAGATTAAGATTAAAGCCGATTCATGAATTTTAGCTTGAGACCGCTACCTGGATATGTTGAGTATGGTCATTGAATGGATGTGGCAGAGGTTATCACCGGATCCCACACTAAAAAATCTCTATTTGGCATCAGATACACACTTTTGCAAACAATTTTCTTAACCTTTACTGTCAATCGGAAATTGCTGATTGTAAATACGGTTTGCAAGGATAAAATATACAAATGTTTTTTATGGGGGTCAATGGGAAACTGGCAGCATCTGGACTTGGACTTTAATTCAAGGGATAGAAATTATGCCGTTTCCTTCCTTTATTATTCTTTGTTTATATTCCTGCACAAAAATCGGCATAGGGGCTGAAATCTGGAATATTTTACTTTCATGTGTGTTTTGTATTCAAGCAAGGTTGAGGTTAACTGAAATAAGGAAAGGGGGGAAAAAAAGAGAAGAAAGTTCAAAAATGCTGTCTATGTTTTGTATGAAATCTGCTTTGCATTTGTTTAACGCTGTAAACAATACATTTTGACAGGAGCGAGGGTTTCTTTAAGCCCGTGGTCTGTGTTTGTGACACAGTATTTATTGAGATGGATGCATGCAATTCACCCGTAATGCAATTTTCATAAATGGGGAAAGAGTAAGCACTGTTTGCTAGCATGTGTAAAAGTCATCACTTTTTCATTTTCACCTATCTGCAAAAATCAACAGAAGAAATAAAAAAAAACACTTGCCAAGGTATCGCTTGGTAAAATTCATCCTGTGTAAATCAAAAAGATTTCAACTTTTTACCAGGTGATATTTGGGTTAAACCTGAAAGTTGACCAGAAGGTGACAACTCTGTGGCTCAGACTTGCATCTTTGTGTTCGATTATAATTCATAATTGCACGTTTTCATAGACACCATTTATATAATTACACCCAAGTCCTCAGAGCAGAGCTCTTTTTGCAGACACAATGCAAGGTTGGGCAGAACCGTTCCAAACCGTGAAGCAGAAATCGAGGTCTGAACTTGGGCAATTAGGTGTTGCAAAAGCAAAAGCTTGAATAGCAAAACAAGTCAAAAGATGTAACTAGAGAAATAGTGTGAAAGTGTTTGGAGTGTGAACCCGACACTGAACATAGTGTGTGGGTTTTGTGGTTCAAGGTGTCCATGTGGTTATGGGTTTGAGTAACATGAAAGAGTGTAAAGAGACATTTCCATTTCCAGCATTTAGCAGATGTCTTTATGCAGAGCAGGGGCGGGGGGGGTGTTAGATCAGGGGGTTACTGATCAGGAGTCTGGGGGTTTAAGCCCTCGTATCGCCAAGCTGCCACTCTTGGGTCCTTGTGTCCTCTGGGTTACTGATCGGAAGGTCAGGAGTTCAAGCCTTGGTATCACCAAGCTGCCACTCTTGTGCCCTTCAGCTAGGCCCTTAACCATTTGTGCTCCAGGGGCGCTTTATCATGGCTGACCCTGTGCTCTGACCACAGCTTTCTAACATCACTGGGAAAGAATTTCACTGTGGATCTGTAGGTAATAAATTCAAATCACAGCACATAAATTGCAGGCAAGGACAAACAGAACTGGCAACAGTAAACTCCAAATCATGAAGCAGGAAAGTAGTCCAAGGGAAGTAGGTGTTTAGTGGTAAAGGCTCTGTGTTAGTGATCAGTATATTACAGTAGTGAGAAATTCTTTCATTTGAATATCCCAGCAATTTTAGGAAGCTTGAGTCAAAGTGCAGGATCAGGCATGATGCTTGGAGCACAAGGGCCCCAACTGTGGCAGCTTAGCACCACTGGAGCACAAGGGCCCCAACTGTGGCAGCTTGGTGATACTGGGGCTTGAACCCCCTACCTTCCAATCAGCAACCCAAAACCTTAACCACTTTGTTACATTACCACTTCCCTTCTTGGTTGTGTAAAGGGTGTGCAAGGACAGTATCAGCAAGCTGCCACTCTTGGGCCCTTGAGGAAAGCCCTTAAACCCCGGTGCTCCATGGGCGCTGGGATATGCAAAGAAAGATTTTCACTTTGTTGTAGGTAACAATAGATTTTTTTTGTCAATGTTGCTGGACATGTCTTTTAGTGCTGAGAGTGAAATATCACATCACCACATATTTAAATAAATAATAATATATAATAATATTATATAATAACACTTTTCACTGCAATTTATTTCAAGTATTATCATTTCAAGAATAATAGTAAATTTGCATGTCTGGCACAAATTGTCCCCCACAAATTTACAATTATTCTTGAAATGAACACTCCACTGATCCCACCAACTTCACAGGGTACAAAGGAATACATGCAGATTCTTTTCTTTTCTGGCACCGAGGGTTGTAGAATGAACTTCCACTAGATGGCCAAACAGCTAAATCATTAGCAAGCCATATCAGAAGACCCTGCTCTTTCACCCTTTATAATGATCTTCCACTACAGATGAAACCATTGACACACTACAGTCATGCAGTAGTTAGTTGCTGGGTATGCACTTGAATGGAGTGAGTTGAGTTGGCCAAAAAAAGTCAAAGGAATATTTTGATTGCTCGGTTGTTTTCTTGTACTTGACTATTGGAATGGGGGCGAGTCTAACTGCCCCTGCTAACTTTTCCACTAGGATTTTCCAGATGAAGTGCACAAATTGAGGGCCAAGGCTACAAAAACTTTGACGATCCAAACCCAAAAATAAGCACCAGCTGTGTCTAATGGAATTTGTGGTAAAATGGTTCCTATAATGTAACTAATGCTGAGCTGACAAGAAAACGGCTCAAGAAGTAAATGAACGAGTTATTTGTAGAACCGTTGTGTGTTTTCTAAATGCATCCAGGTCATTCGAATGGAGCTTATTGTATTTACCTGATTGGTGCACTCCGTTTAGGTAGGTGTAAATACTCAAGTGGGCACTAAAACAACTTATCCAAGAGTGCTTGTTAGAGGCAATTTCAGTCCATGTCCAAGCAAAATCGATACATTTCAACAGTTTTTCTTTCTCCCTAAACACAAGCATTTCAATTGAAAACATTGGAAGTACAACATCTATTTGAATTTGATCTGGACACCTTTTACGCAGTAAATGAGATGGATTATATACACTGTAGGTCAAAAGTGGGGAAACGCCTAGCCTTTTCAAATTTTTTGAGACACGTATGTTTTTTTGTTTCTATGCAGCAAACAATGTCACGTATTGGCAGACAGTTTGTTTCGCCAAACACTCAACTGAAATACTTTGTGGTGCTTCTTGGAAAACTTGCGGAAAGATGTCCTTCCCTAGTTGGAGAGTTCTTTGTCGTGTCCCACTTTATCCCAGAGCAGGTTAATAGGATTTAGGTGCGGTGACTGGGCAGGCCATTCCAATCAAGATACCACTCCAGCCCACTGTTTGCACTCTAAATAATGCTTACAGAGCTCGGACGTATGCACATCATTTGTTGTATGGCGAAATCGGTTATAATGATCAGAATCGCATGGTGTTGAAGATTGGAATGGGAGCCATGTTTCCAGAATAAGTCTTCAAGCTTCCCTTCTCCAAAACAACCCCAAGCCATTAAACTTTCCTAGTGTGCGTCTTACAAAGTTCTTTTTTTAGAGACGATTCGGACTCCACAGAACTTTCTTCCAGAGTCTCCAGTCTTTTGACAGGCGCCGTATATAGCTAAATCACGCAAGAGTGTGACACTTAGACATTTACAGTAAACAATGCAAGAAAATCAATCATGCTGTAGACGTCTGATTTGTCTTGCACACTTGAGCCAAACACCATCTACGTCCTACCTCCAAATAAACCAAACAATTGACAGTGTACCGTATTTTAGCACTTCGTTAACATTTTGTGCCGTTTCATTTCCGTCGCTTTTTATTCGCAGACGTGTTGCCGCAAAAGTAACACTCGAGTCTGACTGACGAACAAAGGATTGCCTTTAGATGATATTATATTCGTCATACTGAGCACCACTTCTGGGTGATATACAGTATATTCCAGTTATGGAAGATTACACAACTGCAGTGAGCAGATCCTGTGTTACTAATACTGAAAAAAAAAAGTGTTGACAATACCCCCTCAATCACACGGCGGAGACCGTTATTATCGATCTGAACATGATTTACTTTTACCACTCACTTCACCCAGATCATATTACAGAAACAAAGGATATGCATCTTTTTTTTGTTGTTTTTTTTGCACACAATGATGTTTGCCTATGGGCAATGTTTATCACAACTGGCCAAAAATCCAAGGCATTTCTTTTACTCTCTTTCTCACTCGCCACCAGTGACGCGCAATGGAAGGCGGACATCCTTATTTTCAGCAGATCTTCAAAATCAAGCATCCGAAAATGTGTATATTTGCATGAAGCTCTTTGGCCTGACCTGTGGGAAAAGCTGCTTCTTCTTAAATGAGCTTTGCCGCATTTATATTAGCCTTTACAGTGCTCTTATACTAGATTTTTGAATTAGAACAACATTTTGCTCGATGAATGAATAAATAATGACTGAAAAAGCTTGTAATATTCTGCTCTTTTTTTCCCTTTAGCTGCTAGTTTGAATGCATGTAAGAACTATCAGGTTGTTTCTAAGGGGTTATCCAGGTTTATGCACAAAAGAATGGATTTCTGTTAAAGGTCTACTTGTCATTTTAACTTATAGCTTGAGTCCAGTCAAAAAAAAAAACAAGTAAATACAAGATAACCATATCTTCATAGCTCAATTCTATATATATATAGCATAGAAGGAATCCATAATGCAGCAAGACGACACAACCGACCCCATATATGCTAGAGTTTTGTCTGTAGATATTCATACCCCATCGTTTTCCTATCCGTGTCTGTCCTCCTACACACGTCCATGTAATCGTAACATTCCACTGACATACAAAACCGAAACTTTTTCTAGGAAATCAATGTCTCCTGTTCATCTTAAACACATCAGGACACAACAGGACACACAATTGTTAGCATTTTTAGGAGTTATAATAAAGCTATAGGCTATCCATATGCTTTTGAATATGGATATCCCTAATAAAGATTTTGTCTTCTTTAAAAATGAAGTAAACTATATCTACACTATATATTGCCGAAAAATCACATACCGTACTTATGACCAGGTGACCCGATACTTTTCCCAATCCAGTGTATACTAACTTTTATTCACCAAATGATTGGTTTACATGGTGTTATTTATTTTTTTTGCAAGTGGACAACTGTTCTGATTTAATAATAAAGAAAGTCCATCGATTTGGACTCTCATACAGTACAATGGCTTTGAACCTTTTTTAAAAAAAATATCAAAAAGCCAAAATTTTAGATTTCAATTTTGTACGTAGCAATGCCATAAGTTTGAGCTTTCGAGGCTTTTTTTTTTTGCAGCCTGCCGCTTTACAGTCCACATAAACTGTATGCAATAACTGTCTTCCATCACAGGGCTTATTTAGAGGCAAGGATTAGACCGGTCGGATAGGTCTCCAGGGGCAGATTTAGCTTCTCTGGGAGCACTATGTTACCAGGGACTCAGCTTTTTAAACTGCGAGTGCATTTTAGAGCAGAATGCTAATTGCTTCGGTGATTGCCTATTGCGGTAGACTAACAAATACACAGTCTGTGTCCTCACACAGCCCCTCTGGTGGGGGGGAACGTGTCTAGAGCAAAGTTCAGCATCCCAGGAAGCGTGGACAAAATGTTTTTCGAAGTGTGTAGGTTTCGAAATCGAACATGCATAATGTATATTGTAGGAGAAAGTAAGGAAAAAAGCTGTCAGAGGTCACTAGGGATGTTTTTGGCCAAATACATTTACATAATAACATAAATGTTTATTTATTAAGTACATTACATGAACCAAAGTTTGTTGAGGTTCGAATGGCGTTTTTTTGGAAATTCCATTCCACAGACAGACAGATTATAATAGACTATATTGCCAAAGTTTTGCATTAGTATGGATTGTGCTTTTGGAGTATCGCATTCCATATTTAATCCTAATTGTTCTGATAACCTCCATTCTTCTGGGAAGAAGTGTGCTAATGGAAATTTGTGCTCATTCAGCTACGAGGGTACTAATGTAGGTAAAATGTGGAGGCCTGGGGGGTGCAGTTTTCCAATTCATTCCAAAGATGTGCAATGGTGTTGAGGTCAGAACTCTATAATGGGAGATCGTCCATGTATTCAAACCCATATAAGGTATATGGAGTTGGCTTGGTGCACAGGAGCATCGTCAGGCTGGAAGAGGTTCTAGAACCTCCTAGTTTCGTGAAGGGAAAAGTTCACACTCGGCCATTCAATGCGATATGATTGTGGGCCTCCAACTTTGTGCTACAGTTTGGGGAAGAACTTTATATGGCTGGAGAAGTCAGGTTTCCTCATAATTTTGTCTATATAGTGTATCAAAAGTGGAAAAGTGTCAAAACTTGACTGTGGAAAAGGGTCTCACAGGCCGGCATATGTGCCGACTGAGATAGCGAGAAATACACCCTTTCTGTATGCCTGGTGTACGAAAGTGAAAAATGTTGGTGTTGAATTATAAAGCAGGAAGTGTACACACGATAAGGAATAATGCAATTTGGCTGGAGGTCAATTCCTGGTTGTAGGTTTTCGACTGCCTGTCTGTTGTGTTTCTTCTCAACACGTGAAGAGAGAAAAATCCCATTGGTAACAATGAAAAAGAAAAACAAATCCTGGATATTTAAGATATGGATGTTCTTTGTTTGACTAGGAACGTTGGAGGAAAGAAAGGGGCTATCCTAATTACTTTTAGCACCCAAATTCTATTATATTTATAATCATTACTGCAATACATACCTCTCTTTCTCTTTTTTCTTTCTCTTTCACTCTCTGGCTGTCTAAATGAGCTCCATACTACCCAACGTTCTCACTCTGGGGACTTATTAGGTGAACGAACCCTGTGCAAAAGTGGTGTCGTTCCCGCGGTTTGACGATCTGCACGCATCTTATAATTTCCTCAAATAGCAAATCCAAAGAGCAAGTCAGCACGCATTAGCACAGGCTGGTCGCATACAAATGTGAGGTCCATTATTAAAGGTAGTTCTTCTCAGTTTAACCATTGCAACTACTGCACAAAGCAAGATCCGTTAAGACATGGGTTTGCCAAGATTGTTATGGAAGAACGTAAAGAGCTCTGACTTCAACTCCAGAGCACACATAAACTGAGGACCTTTCTACTGACCAAAGCACGAACACAAATTTACACAGCCACATTCCAATATCCAAATGTAAGCCTTCCCTGAAAAGTGGAGGGTTTTATTGTTGAAACAAAGGGAAGTTTATGGAATGGGAATTCCCTGTCTCTATTTGCTGTTCACCTCACTTCTTCTTAGATGTTCCCCTAGATTTTATGGAGATTTGTGCTCATTTATTCACAAGGGCTCTAGTAAAATTAGATACTGATGGAGGTGAGGATTGCTGACCTCCACCCCTTGAGGATTGCTCAAAGGGGTGGAGGTCAGAGCTCTATAGCAGGACTCTCAAGATCTTCCACATTTTCCAACATATTTTCAAAGAGCTGACTTTGGTTTGGGTCTCCTAGTTCAAGTAAAAGCAAAGAAAGGTCATTCTGTAAATATCCTGTATAATCACATATTTTATTAGATATGTACTGAAGATGATGGGATTTGCAAAGGTTTTTTTTTTTAAGTGTTCCACAATCTTTTTACGCACTCGTTCACAGATTGGATAGAATCTGCCCATCATTACTTCTGAGAGACTCTCCCTCTCTGTTACAGTTAACTTGATTAGCTACTAGATGTAATATGAATATTTTCAAAATCTCTGGATTTTTTTCAGTTCTTTGTTGCCGCTGTGCCAACTTTTTTGAGCAGGCATCGGATTTGAAATGAGCTCATTTTGTGCATAAAATGTTTCAGTTCAAACATTTCTTAAGTTCTCTATGTTCTAATGTGAATAAAATATTGGCTTTGACTAAATGTATGACATTTGGCAGGCACTCTTATCCAGAGCGGCTTACAATTTTTTCATATATCTGAGCAGTTACAGGGTTACGGGCCTTGCTCAGGGGCCCAGGAGTGGCAGCGTGGTTGTCTGAGTGGCTGATATTTGAACTCATGACCTTTTGGATACAAAGTCTATTGCCTTAACCACTAAGCCTCCACTTCCCCGTCTGTTGGCGTTAAACAAAACTAAACTAAAAAAAAAACTTTACCAATTCATATGAGTTTACAGGCAATAGGGAGGTAATAGTTTTGGGTCCCTGAGTAAGGCCCCTAACGCAGTAGCTGCTCAGTTGTTTGAATGTGATAAATATAAGTGGCTCTGGATAGGGGGTGTCTGCCAAATGCAGTAAATGGAAGTGTGAAAGACCAAATGTATTCATGGACAAAAATTTAAACTCCATTAACCAAAAAAAAAAAGGTGTCGTGAGATTTAAACAAAAGCCAACATTTCAAAAATTCCCCCGCATGAGCTACAATGCTCGTTTCTTACTTACCTAGCACTTGTATTATTTAACGCTATATTTTCTCCCTGCACACTTCCTGTTTTGTTTCATCATCGGAATGCCTCACAAAAAGTCTTTGTTGCTCCGAACGGACGACTCGTTCGATGAGAATCGGGCCGACCAAGGCTAATTGCTTTGTTTAGCATTCTATACGGCGTATCTGAGTCTAAAGCAAGCGTACAAAAGCTTTTGTTTGCATTGCTAACATAAAAAATATTAACCTTTACTTAATAGGAGCATTTGCATAAAAAATAATTATCCGTCTCGGACGTGAACCGTGTTTTCCTCGCCAAAACACCGACCTTCATGATCACAACGACGAATATGCGAACAATCCGAATGACTGTCTATAATTATTAAGCGGCGATAAATACGTGCTAATTACCGAAAAAAGAAAGTAGAAAAAGAGAGAGAGTGCAAGACAGCGAGAAAGAGAGAAATTCCCCGTTCTGTCAGTGCATTCGAAAATTCTAGGATGGAT
Organism: Silurus meridionalis; assembly: GCF_014805685.1. Classification (NCBI taxonomy): domain Eukaryota; kingdom Metazoa; phylum Chordata; class Actinopteri; order Siluriformes; family Siluridae; genus Silurus; species Silurus meridionalis. Next base: position 25,138,738 of record NC_060892.1, read on the forward strand.
ATAGACTTATAAATCTTACTCGGCGCTTGACGCAGTGGTGTCTTTCGCTAACGCGGAGCGTCTCGGCTACGTCTGTACACCGCCATTACTTATTCAGAGTGTTTGCTGGGAGCCTCAGTGTCTGTGGCAGTGCTTGCAGGGCCAGACCTATCGAACCGGGCCGTAATTGATGTAATACATCAATGCACTTGAGCTCGGCTGCTTTAATTAGGCGTTCCTGGTCATTTCATCAATGCCTTCTCCCTCCATCTTCTTTCTTCCTCCCTGTCCCCACTTCCAGGATAATAACCAGGAGCCTGTGCTGAATGCGAAAGCACTCTGAGCCATGGCCCACCCTGGGAGTCCTCAAGAAGGCTGCATAGTCTAAGGATAGCGGGGTTTGACATTATTTCGTGCGCGAGCGTATACATAAAAATTCAATGTTCGCTTTTTTAGCTGGGGGCTTTCCGTTCAAATCCTTAGGGTATCTATTGTAGGTGCGCCATCCACTGCAGCAGAAGGTGAATTGCAAATGAGAAAAGCTCCAAGCAGAAGTGGAGTATCAACATAAATCAAGCTAAGGCTTGAGGGTGCTAGTGCTTTAAAGGGTGTACATCATGTTTTCATGGGTAAATATGAACGAGTATGCGACAAGCCTAAAATTTAAACTCACGGGAAAGCAATGGAATATCAGCACCCTATTACTCCAGTGTTTCAGTACATGGCTGACCCAGTGGGTTTTTTGTCAAGGCTCAAAAATCCTGAGGATTCACCAGAACATCGTATTATAGCAGATCTGAAGATTGCCCAGTATGTTGCGCTATGTTGTTTGACCATTTTGTAGAGGTACATCAAATTCATGGTTCGGTACTTCAGTTTTTAAGTCACAGTTTAATTTCTGTTTGGTTTGGGGGAAGAATTAAAAACAGAAAATTGCTTGTTTTTGGTTTTTTTTATAATTAGGACAGTTTTTTTTTTTTTTTTCCTGAGCATCTATGAGCATCAACAGTGGACATTTATAAAACAATTTTTGCATAAAAACCTGTTTGGTTAAATAATATATATACCATAATATATTTAATAATATTAAATACCAAATTGAATATTAAAAAAACTAAATAGAATAAATCTAATGTATTCAATTCATTTTTATTATATTGATGAAATTGAGTCTTGGCACAAATTCAAATGGTGAAATAAAATCATTGGAAAAATTCATTTAAATTGTTTGCAATATTTAGACCCCATTCGGGTAATACAGATGTGTATATGTATGAGTTTTACCTTTACTATAAAATTTTCTAAAGATATTTTCTACTTATTTTAGCATACTTTACCGAATACCGTCATTCCTTCCATCCTTTGTTTATTCTCCCTCGATATGTGGAATTATCAGAATTATTTATGTTTGAGAGAAATTCTTGAAGCCGTAAGGAAAAAACATTTGGTGGGAAGTGGCAGCAATTTCCGACATGCTCAGAACGAAATCTGGATTTCACAAAGCACTACAAATTGAATTTAAGGTACCGGGTGAGTAACCACGATGACACTGCGCTAACTTTAGTTTCTTTAATATACCCATGGAATTGTTGTGTATGTTTTCAAGTTTAATAAAAACAAAACAAAAAAAAACCTGACACTGCGGAGAGTAAACAAACTTGCAATACGTATTTGGGAACTCGGATTTTAATGCAAGTAAAATGCATTGCGTTTGGTGCATCTAAACGAAAGCCCTGTACCTAAACGATACGTTTAACGATGCGCCTTTCGTTAAACCCATACCGTTTAGTGTTTTGTGGAACCATGCTAGTATTTGAGAGGGAATCAGAACTGAAGGAAATGATGCACGTCTACATCAAATGCCAGCGAGGAAATAGCAAATGTCAGCATGCCCTACTTTTAGGTACAAAAACAAGTCTAATATACAGCATGACTGGCAGGAGACAGCAGCCACAGAGAGCAGTGTGTGAGTGGAAAGGATGCAAACAGGATTCAGCAAGTGTAACAGGAATCGAATAAGGGGATCGTGACCACCCTTTCCGGTTCAAGGAAGTCTAATAAATGATCTGGCATTTAAAAGAGAAATATCGCAGGCAAATAAACGCAACCCTGGGCAAAGGTTAGCGGTAGTTAATGAAGTCATTTACCACTTTTTAACCAGCGCTGTTTCAGTACCGTGATGAGACCTAAACCCTGACTGGAAGATTTGAAGGAACTGCAGAGCTCCCAATGTTTTCTAAGGACCTAAAGGTGAGATTTGATTTTCGAGTGTCGTTTTACAGCTGACGAGGGCCACCGGAAACGTTCTAATCATTTCAGAGGTTGGAGGTTTTATTGGTCTCTGCTTTACCGGATATTAAATTGTCAGACTTTAAATTAATACTCTGAATGTTCTGTCTGATATTTTCAGTTTGGCCATTACTCATTGTTACTACACACTTTGAGGGTTTGAGCAGCAGTGGTCATCTTGTACTTGTTACGCTTTGGACTGTGGATACTCTAATTGACCCACACTGGGTTCAATACGGAAAAAGTCCCCAATTCGGACACTTTCAAGGTTTTTCATGGGAGGTTTTGTGGTCTGTGGTGGTTTCAAGTGGGGGGGTATTACATAAACAATAAAAATTTAACTCAACTTACCATAATGCAGAATGAGTGTGAGCTGCATAGACAAAAACTGTGACTGAAACAAGTGCAGGAAATGAGCTAAAGCACAAGCGGTCATTAAAAATAAAGTGCAGCCCGCAAAAGTCAATAAAATACAATTGATATTTCGTTTCACTAAAGTATATATCAGGTCAACCAGATTCTCAATTATGACCATTTTGGAAATTGGTAGTAGTTGAAAAGATGTTTTATTGAATATGTTGTCAGTTTTATACCGACAACAATAATGAATTAGTTCTCATTGATTCTGATTGGTCACTGGGCGTTTATTAAGTTTACAAAGTATCAATGACATGAACATAAACATGACCATAACTGATAGTTGTAAAATTACATATTTCACAGGTGCAATATACTTTATATGATATTATACAGTACTATCTATCTATCTATCTGTCTGTCTGTCTGTCTGTCTGTCTGTCTGTCTGTCTGTCTGTCTGTCTACATGCATGTCTTTCAGCTTGTCTGTCTGTCTATCTGCATGCATGTCTTTCGGCTTGTTTGCCTGTCTCTGTCTGTCTGTCTACATGCATGTCTTTCGGCCTGTCTCTGTCTGTCTGTCTGTCTGTCTGTCTGTCTGTCTGTCTGCATGCATATCTTTCGGCTTGCTTGCCTGTCTGTCTGTCTGTCTGTCTTTCTGTCTGTCTGTCTGTCTGTCTGTCTACATACATGTCTTTCAGCTTGTCTGTCTGTCTGTCTGCATGCATATCTTTCGGCTTGCTTGCCTGTCTGTCTGTCTGTCTGTCTGTCTGTATGCATGCATATCTTACGGCTTGTTTGCCTATCTATCTATCTATCTATCTATCTATCTATCTATCTATCTATCTATCTATCTATCTATCTATCTATCTATCTATCTATCTATCTATCTATCTATCTATCTATCTATCTATCTATATATATATATATATATATATATATCTATATATATATATATATATATATCTCGCTGTCTCTCTCTTTGTTTCAAGATTGTGACCCTCTGATATGAATCTTCCCCCTCTTTTGTTCCCGTTGCAGAGTGGCTCCATATTCTGTAATTTTAAAAACATTATTCTTTTAATAATAAATCAAAAGTTTAATTGTTAAAGAACTGTGTTAGCTACTATATGTTCGACAGATACATATATAGAAGTAAGGGTATAAAGTCATTTAGATTTTTCTGTATTTCGACACCATGTCCGCCTGAACACCTTCACAAGTAATTAGTGTCATGAAGTTTTCCACTAAGAGTTCATTATGCATCGATGGTGATTTATTTTTCATTTTATTGTACTACTGCTACTGAATGAAATGAGACATATGATCGTTCTTGTTCATGATGCAACTGAATCTCACTTATAATTAAACAAAAAAAAACAAAAAAGAAACTGGAGCATGCACATCAGATCATCCTTTCCATGTGCAAGTCTATTTGCATTACTGACAAATCCAGCTCGAGGCGTTTCTACTAAACCTCGCATGCAGCATCTGAGTTGAATTTTGGATAAGTGTAAATGATTTATAGTTCTGAACACAGCACTGATTCCTGACCTGCATTCACTCATCTAATCCCAGCAGTAGTTAAACTCCAAAAGCAGTGGGTTGGCAACAGATGGACGACGTTTCGTACCTTTAAAACTAAAAATCCACATTTAAATATAGAAGGAAATCGACAAAACATATGTTTTCGTTGGCCGAATCAGATGGTTCTTGTTCGTTTCCCAACAGCACTAGACAGTACGCAGCCAACTAACGCAACAGCTTTTAGTCCATGATGTCTTTCATAATATATGCATTAAATAAGTGAAGCGTGGCAGCACAGTGCTCAGAATATCGTTCTTTTAAACTCAAAGCACCGATTTGTAAACAAGGGAATTACAGCCAAACTCTGAGCAGCACAGGGTGGGTTCATAATCACAATACAAACACAATAAAGTATGTTGTTATTTTAATAATGCAGGGCGTGTAATGACAGCAGGTCAAATTCGTCTAATGGCGGCATGTTTCATTATTTTTGACCAGCTTATTTTGCAAAGATTAATAAATACAGAAATAAGCAGTTTTTCCAAAAATATTCCATTTCCATTTTCTCCTGAAAATACACCATTTCCATTTTCTAATGTCAAATAAATATCTCATGCATAAAGGTAATAGAAAAAGCTTCTCCACCTGATCCACTATTTATTATTATTATTATTATTATTATTATTATTATTATTATTATTATTATTATTATTATTAATAAATAAAATTAATTATTAATTTATTATTATTATTATTATTATTATTTTTAAATCATTATTCAGTGTTAAGCTTCATTATATAAATAATTGTATAGAATAATATATAGAAATATTGACTAGAATACTAATTTGGTTCACAATTCACTACAATTTAATTGACAATTTATTGAATTAATTATTTGGATTGATTAATTGATTCTTCATCATTTTTTATATTATTATTATTATTATTATTATTATTATTATTATTATTATTATTATGTAATGAATTTGTTGATTATTCCGGATTAAGCCTGATTAAGTAAATATTCGAATTAATTTGAATATTTCTTGGAATAAATGTTTCGAATAAATGTTGGAATAAAATATTAAAATAAATATTAGGATTAGCTATAATACTAAATTATTTTTTTTATTTCTAATTTGTGTTTATTATTATTGATGTTATTATCAATTGTGTTTGTTGTTATTTATTATTATGCATAATTATTTAACTATTGTAAATAATTTGTCATAATCAATATTATTTATTCAACAATGAATTAATATAATTCCTAATAAATGGAACAATTTGTTATATATTTGTTAAAAAATAAATATTTGTTTATATATTTTTGTATAATTTATTTATAATTATTTGATTTAATTCATTTGTAGTTTTGTATCGTATTTAATTATATACAAATTAATAATAATAAATCATTCTTGAGCAGTATGAATTTATTCTAATATTCAAAAAATTATTTGATTAATCTGTTTTTTATTTGTTTATAAATAAATACATATTTAATGATATATAAATAATAATATTACTGATTTTTTTAGATAATTTTTCTTAATAAAGTGGTTAAAAAACTACTAGAATAAACTTTTTTTATATATTGTTATTTTTAGACTGCAAGAGTTTTAACTAGAACAAACATACAGCTATAATGATTTGATTAAATTTTTTTAATAAGTGCATGCCAGAGAGAGATTAGAGAAACGTTCCACATGTCTGCGAAGTAAACAAAGCCTGACATGGCAGGAATTAGTTCCCATGTATACCACTGGGATGAAAACCTGCTGTTCAATTGAATGGGCTCGGAAAGATCACGCTTGATTAGCTCTGATGAAACGAGAATAAATTGCGACAACTGAGACGATCCAAATGATAATGTCATGTTTTTTCCCTCGCAAAATGTAGTGTCAACAAGCAGATGTCTTAAGCTGGTAGACTGCAGTGTTTAGTATTTGGGCAAAAAAAAAAAAGATGGAAAAAAAAAAGACGCCTACTGGCAACATCTGCGAGAACATTGGAACGTCGTATTAGTGGGAAGAAAGGCAGCAATTTTCGGAGAGAATCTTAAACGAACACTTTGGACTCGCTGCCCGGAAGCGATTTTCTCCTAATCAAACAGAAGCAAATAATTGTAGGGAAATAGAATGGAGCGAGCCACCTGTGATTGATTGTGTTCTATTTGCATGCTAGCTTCTTGTGCCATGTACAGAATGTGATCTCTGATTGGTGGTGTTCATGGGGGGGGTTTGGGTGGTGGAGTGGCTGGAGACATGGTCAGGCCTGGAAGGAGCGGGGCGGGGGATGGGGGTTACAAGATTAATTACATCCGACATGGAAATATTTTAATATTAACAAAAAATAATAACCTGCTTAATTTGCATACAAATTACAAAGGTAATTGATTGCCAGGTTCTATTTTCAAGCATGCACTAACACACATATAAGCATGCACTTGTGCGTGTGTGTTTTGTGACTTTGTTTAGCCATTAAAGATAAACAGAACCTCTTATTATAGCCCTTATCAGACTTAATCAAAATTCTGATACCAATCACACATTAGACTTTCCCAAGACATCTACATCGGCACAATTGATTGACAGGGAAGAAGATGAAGGAGAAAATCAAATGTCATCAACAGGAACGACAGACTGGACTGGACTGGACTGGACTGGACAGGACGGACGGACAGACAGACAGACGGACGATTATGCTGAAAGACTACATTTCCCATCACCTCTTCCATGATAGGTCACATGATCTCTGCACCTGCTCCACACTGACACTTGATGAACATGCTTTGTACCTCGTTTGTTCGTTGGATTTTCCTCATCTTCATGCTCAGGTTTGGTTTCTTTTTGGTTTTTTGTTATTGTCTCTGTTTTGGTTTTGTATCTTTCCTTGTACATTTTGACTCCTAGGCTTGTTTTGCCAGCTGCTTTGTAGAATCAGTCTAGACTTGTTCTAATGTTGTGACTGCTTCTGAAAGAACTGGGTGGAGCTGCCATGGTTCTGGTGAATGTGTTTGAAATAAAGGTCTTACAAAAGTTCACTGTGCAGAAGAATAGAACACTGAACTCCATTTATCATTCACATATACACTATATGGGAGTAAGAACTGGGACAACTAACTTTTCTTGTGAAACCACTCAAAGCTAAAGGCCCATAATTGTACAGAATGAATTAAACACAAAACCAGCTTCATAAAGAATGGAAGATCTCCTGCTTTAGAGCTCTGATCTCACCCCTAATGAACACCTTTGGGATGAAAGGAAACACACTCCAGGCCTTCTCACCTACATCACTACCTGACTTTACTGACACCCTTGTAGCTGAATGAATCTCGACACATTTCCACAAGCACACTCCAAAATCAGGTAGAACATTTTCCCAGAGGAGTGAAGGTTATTATAACTTATACTCAGGTGTCTACAAACGTTGGTTCATATATTGTAGTTCTGAGAAATCTACTTTTACTCTCAGCCTGTTCAAAAAGCGAGCATTTTTACTCAAGTAGAAATGTATACACAGGGAATTTAGCTTTGACTGGAGCCGATTTGTACTCATAGTCTGTAATGTACTTATTGTATATTCATTCAGCACCAGGGACAGGGGCAAGCATTTGTTCGATGAAACAAATGTAAGCATTAAAAATGCAAAAACACCAAGTGCATGTCTGGATTGAGGTTTTCGTTTCAAGATGATTACTTTTTTTTTTGTGTCATTGTTCTGCTACTAAAATCTTTTTTATCCTCAGCAATAGACGAGGATTGAGGCTTGAGGGGGTTTCCCGCACTTTCTGAGGATACAGAGTGGGAAATTTTGGAACCAGGATTTGGCGAACTTGAGGTGTCAAAAATTGGTAGGAACCAGTGCGAACCCGTTTCGAAGCCCTTGTTGTTAGTTATAATGAAGCAGTTTAGTGGTGCACAATGAGCGTTTGCTGAGCAAAGAGAAATTGTGAGGTGCCCGTGATTCTCCGTTCAACAACGTAATCGCTGTATGGAGCCATTTTTTTAAATGGCGCGCTCATGTTGCAATCGCATAAACAGACGGCACACGACCGTGACGTCCCCACTCTAGTAATGACACCAATGCTCATTGCGCACCGCTCAACAGCTCTATTAGAACTAATGGCAAGGGGGAAGTAACAAGGTCACGCTGGTTTCAAACATTTGCAGACACCCCAGGGTCACCAACAACTAACTCCAAAATTTCCCATTTTCCTGCACCACACAGTAGAACACTTTCTGAAAGACTATGGAAGATTTCATTTAAGGCTTACATCATAAATGGTGATACTATGGTAACACTTGTATGCGATTCTTTACCAGGGAGGTGGTAGCTTTGTCTTTAAGGCATTGAACTTGAAAACCAAAGGTCATATGTTTAAATCTTGCCCACACCAATCTGCCACTCCTGGGCCCCCCTGAGCAAGGCCCCCATGAATTAAATAAATATAAGTTGCTTTGGATAAGAGCGTCTACCAAATGCCAATGGTAGGATCTCCGTCTTATATTGGGGTGTTCTAAATCTCATGTTGTGAGCCGGTGAAGATTGTCAAACAGTCCTTCTGGCTAACAATCGAGGGCTCTGTGACCTCACAGTTTTATCTAAGATTCCTTAAAAAAGTTATCTCATTTTGTAATTCCATCACTTGGCCTAAAGGCGAAGCTCAAGATCAGCTGGCGATGCCCGTGTGCTTGAAGTGAGCCCCATGAAGATGTGGTTATGAGAAGTTTGAAGTAAAAACCTTGTGGCTTTTGCCACTCCCACACGTTCAAAAAAATCCATCGGGTTTGTTTCATGCTGAGAAAACTGTTCGATGGATATATCAAAAGTGCCCCACTGAGTATACTTCTTTGGCTCAACTACTTACTGATCTCTCAGACCCAAGGAGTTTCAGGTCATACTTTTAATATTCCACCGTAAACTGTAACTATTCTGCCAGAATGTTGATCTCTTGTTGACAGCCTGTGTGCATGTTTTATTTGTTATTTTTTCAAAAGATTCCACTGGATGTACCCAGCATTATGCGAGTTGTAATTCAGGTCATGATCTGTGTTTTTTGTGTGTGTGGAAGAGGGGTTGTGTAGTCAGACAGCATGGCAGTGTCTGGATGATGTTCCCCATGACCCTTCTGCCCCTGTAGCCTGCTGTCACTTTCCAAAAATCCCACAGGGCAAACCGTGTTATTGTGGCCCACTCCTTATGGTGTCGCTCGGCAAGGACTAAGAGGCAGTGCCATGCAAACACACTCAGGATGCCAGTGGCATCTGGCCCCTGCTAACAGTACAGCATCCTGACAAGACGTTGGCCCTCTTTCTGCTGCAGTGTTTCAGCGTCTGGACAAGTTCATCCGTCTGGTGAGGAGAGCAAAAAGTCTACAAGCCATGACTCCTATTAGGACATTGATTATTTACTATAAAAAAGTGATATGGATGGTGAGAATTATCATGTTAATCATTGATTTAGACTGTATAGCAAATGCTATTGAAGAAATTCTAGAAATAGAGGTGAATAAACCTCCAACATACATACAATGTCTGGAAGAAAGAAGAAAGTTCTGTGGAGTGCAAATGGGACATTTTTGTCTCTAACAGAAGAACTTGTGTAAGACGGTGAACATGACTGAAGATGTTTGGATTCTGCTTCACCCTCCACTGTCAAACATGGGGGTGGAAGCTTAATGGTTTGGAGTTGTTTCAGAGCGGTAAAGGTTGGAGACTTATTCCATGCAATTCCATCTGGACTGGATTCGACTTAACAACACGACAAGACAATGGCCTTAAAGCCAGTCCAACAGTTGTCTGAAGTGTTATCTCTCAAGCCCAGTCCCAGTCACTGCACTTAAATCTTATTGAACTGCTCTGGGATGAACTTGATCGTAAGGTCAGAAAGAAATCTCCAACTAGTAGAGAACACATTTGGCAAGTTTTCCAAGAGGCACAGCAAAGTATTGCAGCTGAAAGTTTTATTTTTTATTTTTCAATGCAAATAAAGTCTATTTGAGGGGTCAAAGTAAACCTTCATACCAATGCATGACCTAGTAAGATGCACAGAAACAAAAGCAACATGCACATGTCTCTCAAAAACTAGGTGTTTCCAAACTTTTAGCAGGCAGTGTACAAAATGCACTTTTCACTTTTCCAATTAGTTTTCAGTCTGTGTGAATGGTGGAAAAAAAAATATTGTGAATTCAATATTTTTATTAATCCCCATGAATAAATGCTAGACGTCTACACTTCAATTACATCTTGATTGCTTGATTTAAAATCTATTGGACAGAGGCACAAAAAAATGCAAAATATGTCACCGTTTTGTGAGGCTAATACAAATGGACCTGTCTGGACCTGAATGTGATGTACAATATAACTATAAGTACTGTACAAAAAAGACGCAAGAAGAATAATTGGTCTTGAATTAATGTTCGTTTAGTTAAGTGCTTCTAGATTTCTGTGTCCTGCCTGCCAACAACACAGCAATGGAAGACGTTTTTATTTAATCCTTTTAGGTAGCCCTGAAAAAAAAATATTCCTCCTAAATAAATGTGTATGTTTGCTCTGACACTAATACGAGCTGGAACTCGAATACACGTCATTCATGCACATAACTGGAGCCCCATTAGATGCACTCGTCGTTTCATACAATGCCATAAATCTCGACTGGTTTCTAGGAAACTTTCGCAGAAGAACCGTCTCAGGCAAAATTGCAAGTGCTAAGACTTCATGACCCAGGTCTACACGTCATTTCTATTTACGTTTTTTTAAGCACTTTTAACAAAACACGTTGCCATGTAACACCGGATGTTGGACATCGATTTAAAACAACGCAAGAAAGGAACCTTGAGAGGAACCGAACTCAAAAACGATCTTGTTTTGGATTATAGTGGGATTCTACTGTCAGTTGTTACAATGATGAGGATTTTATTTATTTTTTTATACAGAGGGGTCCGTTTGTTCAATTTCATTTGAAGTGCACGAGGATGCCATGCATATAGCTGTGTCTGGAGATTTTCCCAAGTGGCCAATGACCTAGCAGTTGAGTTTCCATTTAACTTCAACCTCAGCAATTTCAGAAAATGGGTCTGCTGCTCAGGGACTTGGTGCAATCAGAACACAACATCAACAGGGTTAATGTTTAGACCAAAGAACAGAATTTTTTTTTCTTTTGGTGTGCCTAGCAAATACATTCCTTTTAGTGTGTGTTTTGCAATAAAAACGAAAAGACACCTTTTTCTTTTGTATGTTGGGCACATTTACTGCAATTTGTATGAATATTTGAATTCACAGATTAGCTGTTATTTAGAAAATAGTAGTTACCCATACTCCCCAACCGTTAACCCTTAGCTGCCCTTACTACACCACTTTATAATACATATACTTAATGCTAGAACAATAAACTAGAGCAGTCTGTACAGTAGTAGTAACTCCTTAACCCTTTCTGCTACCCATAGGTTCACTGTGTTACATAGTTCCCCCATTAACCGAAAATTTATATCGCTCTCAATGTGTTTTTTTTTAACCAGTTGCCAAACAACAGTAAATGACAGACTGTATTTGTCACATATACATGACAGTGCAGTGAAAATCTTTTCTTCGCATATCTCAGCTTGTTCAGAAGCTGGGGTTTGGAGCACAGGATCAGCCATGAAACAGCGTCCCTGGAGCACAGTGGGTTAAGGGACTTGCTCGAGGGCCCAAGCGTTGCAGCTTGTCGATAACAAGGCTTAAACCCCCAACCTTCCCGATCAGAATCCCAGCACCTTAACCACTAAGCTACCACTCCCCTAAAATATTATTAATGTCTACTACATCAAAATTTCAACGTTATGTTGATAGTAGTGTATCCACTGCAGAAACTCTTCTACAAATGTCTAGCCATAAAAATTTCATTCTGATTCGACTTATTGTTTTGAGGTTTATTTTATACAAAAAAAATGAATAAATGAAAAAAAAAGAAAGAAAAAAATATATATATTTTTTTTCTTTCTTTCTTTCTTTATATATATATATATATATATATATATATATATATATATATATATATATATATATATATATTCGATGTGTATGACAGCTGTAATGCCTTTTTTTTAAGGTTGCCCAGTAAAAAAAAATACAAAATAAAATAAAACTCAATAGTCACACAACACTTTAGTATTATTTTTTCCGAATGCTAGTTTTATGCCGACACAACACATTGATTTACAACCTAATAACTAATTATAAGTCTACATTATTAAATCAAGTCTCTTTTTCCGAACTTTATCCAGTATGATTATTTTTTTGGGAACTTTCTCCATTATACAAAGTTCTTATGTCTTTTTACTAAGTTTATTCTGTGGCTCAATTTTCATTCAATGTAATCTGGTTTTTAGTTTAAATGCTTTGTCTAATTTAATATACATGATGATTCTTAAATTGAGATGAATTCTCTTGTTTAGTAGCTCTGGTTTTAAGGAAGTTAGTCGTTTTAGGTCGATTCTTTCTGAGAGATACTAGTAAGTGTTCTGCCAATTGGGTGCACCTCATACACTTGGCTTTGGAGCACTGACTGGTTCTCAAAATACTATTCTCAAGTTTCCATCTTCAGTATATATGAGAAGTGGTAGCTTAGTGGTTAAGATGCAGGACTTTATATCTTGAGGTTACAAATTCAAATCCCAGCACTACCAAGCTGCCACCGCTGGACCCTTGAGCCCTTGGAAGTCGCTTTAAATAAAGGTGTCTGCCATGTCACACATCACTCTAAATGGTATTTTAAAATGATCCCAGTCTTCCTCAAAGAGGAAAGTGGGCCTCAGTCTGGCAGATTTACCCAAGAATCCAGAACAGTATCTCACCCTCATAGTGGGGTGTCTTCAACCTCCTGTTGTGAGCCGATGCAAATCACCAAACTGTATCTGAAAAATCACCTTTTGGCTACTAATAAAGGTCTCTTTTGTGACCTTGCAGTTTAATCTAGGATTCCTGCCCAACTTGGATGTTGGATTGCATGAAGCTGAAAGTGGCGCAATAGGTGGTGCACATTATCAGCCAAGCCCTTACGAGGCTGTGGTTGAAGATTAACCGTTGAACGGCTGAGAGAAGTTGTTAGAAGTAGTTAGGAATGATGCAAGACGTTGGACTTCTGATCAGACGGTTGTATAAATCTCGGCACCACCAACATGCCACTGCTGGGTCCTTGAGCAAGGCCTTTTAGTGCTCGGTTGTATAAGTATGATGATTGTAAGAAGGTTTGAGGAAATGCCTTACATGCAAGTTTTGTGTATAATAATGATCAGATTAAAATATATAATTACTGGACAGTGCTTGTGTTTGAGTTTGCATTTGGCAGACGCACTTATCCAGGGCAGTTGAGGGTCAAGGGCCTTGCTTAAGCGCCCACCCGAGGCACCTTGTTCGTGCTGGGATTTGAACTTGCTTTAACAATACTTAACCACCTCCCTTCATTCATTAAAAGCACATTCATTAAAATCCACCATGTTTTCCACCAAACATGGTCACCCGTCATTTAGCTCCTCTAATCGTTCATAACTTATATCCAGTTCAGACTCGGGGTACGTGTTTAAATAATTAAGGCTCATCTTCGCCATCTTTACCCCTCGAATCTAATGGGCTCGAACACATTCATTCTGCCACACTTCATTAATGAATTAGTCTGACCATTATATGACGATTATCACGAAGTTAACATTGGAAACAGAATAGTCTTAATGGGCTTTTAATAAGATTTTTTTTTTTTTTACTTTGTGCTTTTCTTTTCCATTTGTCTCCTACTGAGTGTAAGGTTTGAGGGGGAAAAAATCAAATGCTGCAAAGGTCATCTGCAATTACATCACCCATGAACTTATCTCTAGTATTGTTTTCTCAAGACTGTGGGGTTTATGATAAATATAGCCTTTTTTTTTAAACCTAATCTGCATGAATAACCGTGTCGTCAGATGTCTTGTTGGATGTGTGTGGGTGTGTGTGAAATGGAAATTAGTCCTATCCCCTATGCAGTTAAGATGTTGAGCTATTTGCCATTACAGTTTGATCCTATTACATTTTAAATAGGATTAACTTGCTGCCGAATTCACATAATGCATTAGATGGCACTTTTTTCCTGCGTTTGTAATCTATGACAATCGTCTGTCTCTTTCTTTTACACACACATACACACACACACACACAGTTGTGTTGGCCCAATGCTAATGTTCTCCTTCAAATATCTGATGCAACTCTCTGGTAATGTGCATTAATCACAAGAACAAGAACAATGGTGTTTTATTGGTATATTTAGCTGACCCTTGGTCTCTCTTTTTTTTTTTCTTCTTCAGAACTGTCATTTCAGGGTAGCTGGCGAGGTCGTGAATCCGTTCCAAGGACAAAAACCGACATCGATCTCTTGCTTACAGAGGGCTGATTTGACCAGCTGGCAAAATAACAAAAACAAATCCTAAAGTACAGCGAAAGGGTACGAGCTCATCAATCCATTAAGGCGATGCAGCAATCATGATGAATGTTATGGATTTGGCTTAGAAATATAAATCAATTAGAAGGAGAACTACTGTAGCATAATAGAATAGATCAGCTACAAAATGTGTTCATGGGAAAAGTGCGCATCGGATACAAGTTGGCGTGCGTATCACGATAGGTTTACACTGCACTGTAAAAGGGGTGAATCAGATTGCACTGTAATAGGGGGAATCAGATCGCACTGCACTGTAATAGGGGTGAATCGGATCGCACTGTAAAAGGGGGGAATCCGATCGCATTGTAATGGGGTAAATCAGATCGCACTGCACTGCAATAGGGGGGAATCGGATCGCACTGTAATAGGGTTGCGTTAGATCGCACTGTAAAAGGGGGGAATCCAATCGCACTGTAATAGGGGTAAATCAGATTGCACTATAATAGGGGTGAATCGGATCGCACTGCACTGTAATAGGGGTGAATCGGATCGCACTGTAATAGGGGTGAATCTGATCGCACTGCGCTGTAAAAGGGGGGAATCCGATCGCACTGTAATGGGGTGAAACAGATCGCACTGCACTGTAAAAGGGCTGAATCCGATCACACTGTATCGGGGTGAATTGGTTCACACTGCACTGTAATGGGTGAATCGGATCGCCCTGCACTGTAAAAGGGGTGAATCGGATCGCACTGCACTGCAATGGGTGAATCCGTTCGCACTGTAATGGGGTAAAACAGATCACACTGTGCTGTAATAGGGGTGAATCTGATCGCATTGCAGCTGCTTCATGTGTATCTTTAATGTATCGTATCGTTAGCAATGCACCGAGATGCGAATCGCAACAGCCTCAGATATGGAGATGCACATCTCTATTATGTGTGTATGAATGTGTGCAAGATTTTAGTTTGACAGTTATATTGACAGACAGATAGAAACATACATTGGTTTTGTGTGATTGGGGCTCTGCAGACTTGCTCTAAAATCTTACACACATACACACAAGCATGGAAACAGCTCTCTGGGGCTGACAAACCTTTTCTGCTTTCTGCTTTCGTTACATTGACAGCTATCAGACATTCAATTACCACGGAAGAACAACAGCTGGACTGCATACAGAGAGACAGAGAGAGAGAGAGAGAGAGGAGAGAGCGAATGAAAGAAAGAAAAAGCAACAACAACCCGTGAGTGGCACAATCCTGCAAAACACAATTGTCAGGTCTCCCATCACCCCATTTCAGCGGCCTCCTGGGGGCATGGCTCAAATTTCTGGTCTTCTGTGGCATTAATACAGGCATATCCAACCCACTGATGGTCCTTTGTTGAATGCGTTTGGTCACAGGAAATGCGAAGCTTATCTGCTCCTATAAGGCCGGGGTGCTATAGATGCCAGTGTTGCATTTAGTCTAAAATTGGCTTGAAATGAATGAAAGAGCTTTAGAAGTATTTTATCTTCAGTTCCTTTTACGATTTTCTGGAGTATGAAAGAAAAAAAAGAAAAAAATAACACCCTTTGGGCATCTGGAAGAATCACAAAAGCATGAAAGAGCGCTTATAAAAATGCAAAATATGTAGATGAGGCTAAATGGAGCATGGTTACAGCATGCCCCTGAGATTCTAACAAGCTGATCTAGATATTTGTTTTTTACTTGGAAAAAATATATATTGGGAATCAAGTCTTCTCATCTTACAAAACAGGGCATGGCTTCCACCATACAGGGTGTTTCAAGTCAATAATGGTGCTTTTTTCTTTTTTTTAGCATAGTGACATTCTTTCTTGTAAGGGCTTTGATTAAGGGCCCAAAAGTGGCAGCTTGACAATACTGGGACTTGAACCTCCAACCTCCTGCTCAGTAATCCAGAACCTTAACCACTAATCTACCAATTCCCCATGGTTTTCACACACATGGAGCATATAAAGTTAAGGGCCTTGCTTAAGGGACCAACAATGGCGACTTGGTGATACGGGGGGAGCTTTAACCTCCGACTCACTAGCCTTGCTCAAGGGCCTAAAAGTGGCAGCTTGGCAATATTCGGGCTTGAACCTTACACCTTCTGATCAGTAACCCAGAGCCTTAACCACTTAGCTACCACTTCCATGTTTTCACATATTAGGAATCCAGGTCAGAGTGCAGGGTAAGCCATGGAGCAGATAGGGTTAAGGGCCTTGTTTATGGGCTCAAGAGTGGCAGCTTGGCAGTGCTGGGGCTCAAACCTCCGATCTTCCAATCGGTAACCCAGAGCCTTAATAAATGTTACAGTAAATATAATTAGATATTTCCTGTAAGCCAAGCAAAAAGAATTGTGTACAGTACTCATGTTTTTTACAGAGGCGTGTCATTTCCTGGTTCTCTCATTCGACACGCTTTCAAAAAAAGCAAAGCTTTCAGGGTCTCAAAACAGTGCTGGAGGTCCATTCAAAACACAGACACACCAATATTCTGCACACATACACCCACCTCATCAAACAGAAGGCAAACAGTAGGGACTCTTCTCGGAGAAATATGAACACGAACGCTCTTCAAGGGCACCTCTGGACCCTCGCTGTGGATTGATAAAAGCCACGTGAGGAAACGTGATAGGACTGAGGCGAGGCGTGATTCATCCCCCTGACGCCGCACGCGCCGATCAGTCCAACACTCAGCATCCAGCTCCTGTCATGCAGAGGGGAGGGAAAAAAAATAGGCTCCACTGAGAACATTCTGATCATTGTCTTTTATTCCGACGGTCTTCAGCGATAATCTGAATCTTAGGCATCCGTGAAACAATTCCGTGTCGAACTTGACCCGGATCTTTTTGTCTTAAAAAAAAGAAGACAGTGGTAGAAAACGAACTTGAGAGCACATGTCACTAATGATAAGAACATCATGTCCCACTTACCCAGCCCATCAGCGGTAGCTCTAAAGAGCAGCTGTGTGCAATATCGGCTCCTCACTTTTATAATCACGTCTTTGTCCTCGACACTAGAAAAGAAAGCCCTCCTGGAGAAATTCGAGTCTTCGGCTTTTAGAGGGCCGTGAAGAAGAAAAAAGCCGCGTTACGTCCGATGCTTTTATTATTTGAGTTTTTCTTTCATTGGCCGTGTAAGTAGTGTGAATTCATAAGGTAAACTATTGCGAATAAAATATCTGAATAAGCTCTCGGCCAAAGACCTGTCTGGCATAGCAAATGGCTCATTTGGTTTTCATTATTCAGGTCCCATGCACTCTCCCCCTACCCTCTGAAAACCATGAATTATGCTGTGTTTTTTCTTTTCTTTTTTTTTTTTTTTTTTTTTTTTTTTTTTGTCCTATCCCTTCGGTCTCTTCATACCCCTTCCTGGTACAAATATCTGTTCTACCCTCTTACCTCCCCCCCAACCCCCTAAAACCTTAACTTCCATTCCACAGGACACACCAAGCTCCTGATTAGCACAATACCCTGTTCCCTTATTTTGTGAACCTCCACTGTCTTAACAACTCTCCTAATCTCTTTCGCACACACACACATTGATAGTCAGGATGTCTTCTCAGGCAGATGTGTCCTGTATATCAAGTTCTTATTGATTTCAATCCTCTGTTCTGCACAGCTTTTTAGATGGGACTGCAGCCGTAATGAGCCAGCGCTAGCGCTTAGCGGGCCATAAAACCGCGAACTGTTACAACATGTCATTATTCGCTGGATGTCTATTAAAGAAGACTGACAATATTGTAAAATATGGCGCAGGCCCAAACGCCTTTCATTGAGAGCACCTCCAGGCCATCGCTACGGACGGATCAAATCAGTGAAAGGAGCCGTGATGGAACTATTTTGGAAATCTAGTTTACGCGGTTACCGTGCATGGAAAGCAATGCTGTAAACAAAAAGAAAACGGCTTCAGAATAATGGAATTAAATGAGCATGTTTTGGCAAACAGCATAAAAAAACCCTCACTAGTCTGAAATGCAATTTGTGCAGCTTTATAAGGAAATTGGCAGTTACATTTTACTGAGCATCTTCGGAGAATCTGCTGCATTTCTTCCGGACACTTTAACTGTCTCTCCTGCTACTTTTTTCTTTGCAAACAAAACCCCTTCATTATGTGAAAAGTGGACTGTTATATAATATACTGCTTTTTTACTTACATATACTGTTGAACAACACAATATTTTGCACAGCACTGCATATACTGTGTATGTAGAAGTCTGTGTAGTTGCAGGGGGGCACAATCAAGGGTGGTCAGAGTGAGCCCTAATGCCTAGCAGGTCTCTGAAAATGGGACTCTCTTTGTCATCTGGAAGAAAGGCAACAGAACCATTTGTGGTTGATGGGAAGCAGAACCAAATTACAGTGATTCAATAGCCATGCTGCACTCTCCTGACAATGACTTTTGTAAAAGCAGGCAGATTCCTCCGATGTTCACAGGTCTAGAAGAGAAGCAATTGCTAAGAATGTTTGAAGCGAAAGTTGGAGGAGTCGCCACCCTCTAGCTATGGTGTCAAGGGTTAAGGTTTGGGATTTGGGGCTGGGGTTTAGGTGTTCCATTACGGCTAAATGAAATAGTTACAAATAAAAAATTAAATCCTTTCTTCCATCTTTTATTAGAGGAGACATGCCTAAATTTGTCACGGATACGTAACAGCACAGTGAAATTCTTTTTTTGTTTGCATATCCAGCGATGTCAGGAAGCCGAGGTTAGACCGTGTGGTCAGTCATAATACAGCTGGAGCATGAAGGGTTAATGGCCTTGCTCAAGGATCCAAGAGTAGTGGTGATACCAAGGCTTGAACCCCCGACCTTAACCCACAGCCTTAACCACTCAGCTACCGCTTCACTTAATGCTATTATTAAAAGGAATTTCCAAGACACCCAAAATGGGTTGAGGAAAAAAGGTTTTCTCATCTGATAAGTGCAAAAAGTAAGATTTTTGTTATTCCTCTACAAACAGGTATCATTGTGGCAGCATCATGCCATGGTGGCGCTTCTCAGACAGGACAACTGGTCAGGATTGAGGACAGGATAAATAAAACTGAATACCGAAAGGCCCTTGCAAAGAAATGCACCTCAGAATGCATACAACCTCAGACTAGGGTGAAGTTTCACCCTTCAGCATGACAACAATGCGGTTGCCAAGAAAATGCCAGCGTAGCTTTGATACAAGTTTTTGAATGTCCTTGAGTGGCCCAGCCAAACCCAGTCAAACTTCAGTGGAAAGACCTGAAGATGGCAGTTCACAGATGCCTTCTCTTGCAGAACGGGAGAAACTGCCAGAATTTGGGTGTGCAAAGCTTGTCGACACTATCCCCAGAAAGACTCAAAGATGCTGCCAAAAGTGCTATTGCCAAGCACTAAACCCAGTAATGACATTAACAAAATACAGAACACAGGCCTGCTGCAAGACCGACAGTCCACTGACTGATTGAATCAACCTGGTAGGTAGGCAAATATTCAGGTTGGTAGACACCTTCTGACCACCAAAAGAGTTGCAAGCTGCCACTGAAAGGACAATGAGATGAACAAGCCTCAGTGTCAGGCCCGAGCATACCCTCTGAGCCTCCCTGAGAACATCTTTTTTTACCGAAAGGACATACCCCAAGCAAAGAGCAAACATGGAGTGAGCACATGCTGTACTCTTCGCACATTCCTATTCTTTTGTCAAATAGTTAATTATTTAATCAATTGGTATTGTAATAAATGTAAATAAAAGCAACATACAGGCAGTTCCCATGTAATGGTAGTTAGAATTTAAACTTTTTTTATTTTAGGATAACTATCAAAATTGTACAAATATTTGTATTTTTGTGTGTCGGGCAAATGTAGCAGCAATTTTCTGGAAGGTTGCAAATAATTTGTATGGTGTTGGAGTAGACCATTGTGATGGAAGGGTGGAGATGGGTGGGAGTGACTAAAGGAATCTCACCTATTGTGCCAAAAGGCTAGAAATGCACTGGTATTGGAACGCATCTCCTAGACTACCCGTATTGCACAAAGCCTTGCGACCTTAGCTGCAGTCAAGTGCGAGTCTTTTAAAAAATATTGAAATCTGCCCCAAAGTGACCCAAGGACATTGAGTGTTTTTGAGTATGTGGAAGCAAGGATGTGGGTTGTAGTGGGGACATTATTGAAAAGGTGGGAGAAGTAGTTTTGCCTTGATTATTCTTGTGAAGATACTAATGGTCTGCAGGTTTACTTATATCGAATTTGGCAGAATAATTCAGAGCGACGTACAATTGAGCAGTTGAGCGTTAAGAGCCTTGATGAAGGGCCCAGCAGTGGCAGCTTGGTGTTGCTGAGATTTGAACGTGTGACCTTTTAATCCAAAGCCCAATACCTTAACCACTAAGCTGCAACCTTCCTGGAGGTTGAATAGGTTTTTTATGCTGGGTTTGGATTGAACATTGTGGTCCAGGTTCTGGTTGATAGTAGTGTTTTGGGGTGACTTTGTAAACCTTTGGCAGACAATGTCGGGAGTATGTTGCCAATAATGAGTCCCCCTGGAGGCACAGAAGTTGATGGGGCTTACAAAAATTGTTGAGATGGGGAGGAGACTGAATGTCCTGAGCTCCCACAGGAAGTAAAGTCACCGACAAGCAGATTTGCCCATTGTCTTTAAGTAAAGGGACCAGAAGCAAGATAAACTCTAAGCTGATTTTGGACGATCGAGAGTGCTGAGAGAATGTGATTGACCTCTAAAGCCAAAGTCTGCTTCGGTTGCTTTCCTGTCACTGTGCATGCTAAGTGTTTAATATAGCGGTATCTGTTTACTTTATCTTTGCTTCATCTGTCAAAAATCGTCTGCCACGGATAGCAGGGACCACAGAGACACCATAATTTTCCAAAATGAGATATTATTAGATATTAAGATACTTTGATAAATGGTGCCCGTTATCCGAAGATCACACAGGAGAAGGTGTGGAAGAAAGTAATAGAAAAAAGAGAAAAAAAAATAAGGCAGTGAGGAAGGAAAAGCAGAAGAAGGATGCTGGCAACTGAAAATTGCAGCAAGCATTTCCACGCTATCATCCAATCTGTTCAGGGAGATGGCAGTTTCAGATCTGAGCAGGTGTCTTCCTCTCGTCCTATTACCTCTGCTATGTGTAAATTAGATTTATATAGAATCTCATAAAAAACACCCTGTTTTTCATTCTCAAGTTTCCAGTTTGCTAGCTTTTTTTCCGCCTTTTTTTTTTTTAGATTATTATTTTCTGTGATGCCGAGACATTGTTGTCAAAAGCAGGCAAATAGCCGAGGAGAGGCAATGCCATGGTGTCTGAGGGGGCAAATAAAATGTGAAGAAGTGAGGCTGTGGGGCTGCCGAGTGACTAAACAGGGAAATAAGTGGGGCGACTTCATTTATTCACGCGGTTTATTAAGTTGGTATATTCACTAGAACGCTTTGCGAATGAGGAGATATACCCTTGTTTGATCAGGTGGTAGTTGAGTTATTAAGGCTCTGACTTGGAAGATTGGGGGTTCAAACCCCGGGATGATCAAGCTGCCCCTTCGGGGGTCCTTGAGCAAGGCCCTTAATTCTTTGTGCTTTTGCTGTATCATGGCTGCCCCTGCCCTCTGACCCCAGTTTCCTAACTTCGCTGGGATATGCATAGAAAGAATTTCACTCTTTATTGTACTTTTTAAGGTTCCCTGGTGGTCTAGTGGTTAGGATGCGGCGCTCTCACCGCTGCGGCCCGGGATTGATCCCCGGTCAGGGAACCAACCCCAGCCATTAGGGTTGCACAAGCCTTAGTGCCGGTCCCAAGCCCGGATAAATAGGGAAGGTTGAGTTAGGAAGGGCATCCAGCGTAAAACATGTGCCAAATCAAACATGCGGATGGTCCGCTGTGGCGACCCCTAATGGGAGAAGCCGAAAAAAACTTTATTGTACTTTTTCTTTTTAGACCAAGCAATGATCTAATTCGAGATCTATTGTTGTCTAGAGACTTGCCATACATTACTTGGGAAGGTGCATGTATTTTTTCATTCTTAGCTTTTTTCACCGTGACGAACGTCAAAGCTAAATACCAACAGGAACGCCGAATCTTATTAGCAATTAGCGCGATAAATTCAAACCACATCAGTTAAAAACGTAGAAAGGAAACTGAGTTACGGAAGGAAAAGGAATGTTTGGATGACGCTTTTATCGTCGTTCCACGTCATGAACCAAATTGACGCTTCAGATTGTTTTCTTTTTAACTACCGTTAGCGAAAGAACATGGGTCTGAAAACGTTTTTCCTGTCTTTGTCTTGTGGGCGTCAGTTTTTATGACACGCCAATTCCTTTAATCTTAAGAGAGAAGAGAAAAGTCTGTACTTGTACTGTTTTACTATGGTCTTACTGTCTGTTTTGTTTACACCATATTACTCATAGTCATAGTCAAAAGCATCAACAAAAGTTTGCAGACACCTGACTTTAAGATTTGTTTGCACTTTTTGAACCCCATTCAGTCTCCATTTGCTTTTATAGTAGCCTCCATTCTTCTCCATTCATACTAGATTTTGGAGTGTTCTTGTGGAGATTCACAAGTCAGGTGAATATAGTGTAGACTATAAGAAATGTGTTTTTGCTGCATGTCTGACTATGTTTGCACCTTTCCTTTCATTTGCATTGCAAATAATCTGTTTGTGGTCCTGACTTGGTGTCTCTGGCATGGTTATTGTACCTCCTTCCTGACATGACAGCACATACACACATATACACTTTTTTTTAGCTGCTTAACACCCCAGAACCGATAGGGCGGTGGCATGCCGAATCTTTTTTCTCATTTTCCTCTGACGGTGAGATGAGAACGGATAAAAGAAGGAAGCCGAGGAGAAAGAGAAGAGCATAGAAATGAGTGTATATGGAGATGAAATAGTTACACGCTTTTGTAATGAAGGTAAAAAAAAAAAAAAACGGGCAGTGTCGGCTTTTTCGTTCAGGTAAGAGTCAGTCTGAAATAATCACAAAAGTCGTGGTTTTTTTTTTTTGTTGTTGTTGTTTCTTTTTTTAAAAATAGGATGTGATTTAAACATAAAATAAAATTATTTCGAAATTCTAATATAGTAGTATCACAGTCGGGGGAAGAAATGCAAAACATAATTTTTTTTTTTTTTATTATTACAATTAATACATATAAACATCAACAGTTTTAAAAACAATTTTAAATAAAATGCCTGCTTGGATTAATACAAATCTAAAATAATATTTTATAATATTTTTGGGAAAAAAAAACACAATATTTAAAAAATAAAATAGAATAAATTAAATGTTTTTTTTTATTTATTATTATATAGATTAAACAGTAATTGATTACATTTGCACATTAATCAAATAAAATAAAGTTTCTATTCTGCAGAGTGGAAACAATTTGTAACTTTACCATACACCATAATGACAAAAGTATTGGGACACCTGACTTTTTCATTACTATTTGTGCTTCATCGCCACAAACTTTTGAGGTGAGAGCACAAGCGTAACCTTCACTCTTCTGGGTAGATGTGTGGCTGAGAAGATTTAGGACACAGGAGGAAGCCTGGGGTGCAGTCAGCATTCTAATTCATCTCAATAAGGTTGTTTAATTGAGTTGGGTTTAAAGAAATATAGCAGGAGATCTTCCACGCTGACACTTGCAAAGCATATCTTCGTGGAGCTGGCTTTGTGCACAAGTATATTGTGATGTTGGAACAGGTTTGAGACTTCATGGGACATGAAAGGAAATTGTAACACCGTATCCTTTGCAGATGTGTATCTCCAAGGTTGTGGTAACACTTTGGAAAGAAACCACATATAGCTGGAAAATTCAGGTGTCCCAATTCTTTTGTCGATCTACTCATTTATTATACAAAACTTTGGCAAGTTTCTATTTTTTGAATCCACACAATTTCCTCACATTTGACTCGGTGACACTAATTAACGGAGGAATTTCAGAGAGAAGTTGTGGACATTGTGGACAGTGTTGATGGTTGTTGAGCACAGGGTCTAATTGTTCATTGACCAGAGTGAGAAGGAACTGATGTCATTACAATGTAGATTTTCAAAAGGATGGATGGATAATATATAGATGGATCAATTGACGGATGAATGGGTGGGTTGATGGATTGATGGATGGATATCAGAACGATATAGATTCACAAGGGGATAGATGGATGGATGGATGGATGGATGGTTGGATGGATCGATGGATAGATCAATGGATGGATGGATGGATGGATGGATGGATGGATTGTTGGATGGCTGGACGGATGAAAGGATGGATGTATGGATAGATGGATGGATGGATAGATGGATGAATCAGTAGTTGGTTTGATCGATGGATGGATGTTGGAACAATATAGTTTCTTCAGAAGGATTTATTTATCAATAGATGGATTAATTAATGGATTAATAAATGGATTAATTGATCACTAGTTGAATGGATGGATGGATTAATGTATCAATAGATGGATTCATTGATGCGTGGATGAATGGATAGATGATAGAACAATATAGATTTACAAGGGGATGGATGAATGGATGGATTAATACATAAATCAATCGATGGATGGATGAATAGATTTGTGACTTGATGGATCAATAGGTGGTTCAATCGATGGATGGATACAGATTCTTAAGGGGATTAATGTATAAATAGATTGATTACTTGATGGATCAATGAATGGATTGATCAATCTATTGACCAATCACAAGCCCGGCCTTCGAATCGCTGGTGTTTAAAGAGGTGCTGTAAAAAAAGATTACACCAATCCTCTAACGATAAATGATCGGAATAAAGTTTTTTTGTCTTTTACATGACATGTTTTGTTGATCATTAGGTGATGCACTGCTGAGTTGGACATCAGTGGGATTATTTAGGGGTAGGATTTTATTTGTCCATATACACAATATGGACAAAGGTATTGAGACCCCTGATTATTCCAGCCATATTTGGCCTTTCTACAAACTCCAAGCACAGGATTAGACGCACAAATCTTATGCTCAAAAACATAAAATTTCATATTTTTGTGGTATTCCTCTGCATTTCCTGGTTTTCTCCTTCAGTCTTTAAGCATACGAGCTAACCTAAATGGCTGTAGAAGTGAATTAGTGTGTGCACAGTGCCCTGCGATAGACTGGAATGTATTGTGTGAAAGCAAATGATTCTCCAGGGATTATGGCGGGTTGCTGCGTTTCAAGAATTTTGATTAGTGGACACAGCATTCCACGTTCTCATCGCTAACTTCAAATGACTAGTAATGTTTGAAGGGGGAAATCCTGTCAACTTCTCAGTGCAGTTCTGTTCTAATTACAGTCAAGTCCAGTGGTCCTTAAAGTTCTTCGAAGGTTTCGGTGGTTATGATGGAACATTTCCTATGGTTTAATTATGTCTTACCTCTGGCCAAAAGCAGAGGCGACCAGCTGCAGATTAATACACACCCCTTCGCCAATTGAAGACATTAAGCATTACAGAGACAGCCTTGGGGCCAGGTTTTGATGGTGAGAAAGAGCGAGAGAAAGAGAGAGCTGCAGGAAGGCTGAGGATAATGACAAATGAGTGAAGAAACCATGGTATGAGGTCTAAAAGTGAGAGAGAGAGAAAAACCACTGCTTCACACTCAGTAAATAAACAAGCTGGGGCTGCTGTCAGCAAGCCATGTATTTATCACTCTAATGGCTACCTTGGGGATGGTTAAATGTTTCAAGCAAACATCAAGGTCATTCCGTCGGCTAAATAACGTAATGAACTTTGGTAAATGTCTGATTTGTGTGCGTCTTAATGTGGTGGAGACGACAGACACCAAGCCATCCTTGGTGCACCCAGCGATCTAATAAGCCTCTCAGTCTGGCAAATAAGCCTAATGTATTTTGTTGGATCATTTGCCTCTTTTTGCATTAAATTCCCTCTGATAAATCTGATAAATATCAGTGTGCAACACAGTGTGCAAATATTGTTGTGCATAGATATTTATCCATATCGTTATTCACCTAATCCTGTACTACTGTACAACAGGAGAGTGTGTATATATATATATATATATATATATATATATATATATATATATATATATATATATATATATATATATATATATATATATATATATATATATATATATATATATATATATATATATATATATATATATATATATATATATATATATATACAGTACAGACCAAAAGTTTGGACACACCTTCTCATTCAAAGAGTTTTCTTTATTTTCATGACTATGAAAATTGTAGAGTCACACTGAAGGCATCAAGGGCTATTTGACCAAGAAGGAGAGTGATGGGTTGCTGCGCCAGATGACCTGGCCTCCACAGTCACCGGACCTGAACCCAATCGAGATGGTTTAGGGGTGAGCTGGACCGCAGAGTGAAGGCAAAAGGGCCAACAAGTGCCAAGCATCTCTCGGGGAACTCCTTCAAGACTGTTGGAAGACCATTTCAGGTGACTACCTCTTGAAGCTCATCAAGAGAATGCCAAGAGTGTGCAAAGCAGTCATCAAAGCAAAAGGTGGCTACTTTGAAGAACCTAGAATATGACATTTTTCAGACACTTTTTTATGTATATAATTCCATATATAATTCCACATTCATAGTTTTGATGCCTTCAGTGTGAATCTACAATTTTCATAGTCATGAAAATAAAGAAAACTCTTTGAATGAGAAGGTGTGTCCAAACTTTTGGTCTGTACTGTATATATATATATATGTCTTTAGTAGTAAGATATGTTTTTCATAGGTTGGAAGATGTGGAAGATCTTGACTGGTCTGCTATAGAGCTTTGGTCTCAACCTTATTGGAGATGAATGAACTGCACTTCAGGCCTTCTTACTACCTGCTACGTCACTACCCGACTTTACTAACTACCTTTATGCTGAATAAGCACAAATCTTCACAAGCACATTCCAAAACTTAGTAGAACATCTCCCTATAAGAGTGGAGGATATTATAGGAGCGAATGGGAAATAAATGAGTCTTATATTTAGGTGTCCACAAGGAGTTTGTGGACATTTTTGCATATTTTCTCATGTTATTTTTCCTCCTGATGATTTCTGTAGTGTTTTACCGCTATCTGCTTTGTGCCATAAGGCTGAGAGAAAACAGCTTATGTTTTTGTTTTGCTCTGCATTTTAGTTTTCTTTTAGCTTCGGTTAATGTTCCTCAGGGGTTACGATCTTATATTCAGCCCATGTTCTTGCCCCAAGCAACGTGCTGTGATATTGAAGCAGGACAGATATTTCGGCTAAGTTTATTCTGTAGGATGTATGCTGTTTGAAATTGCACAATAAGCAGCGTTGCATGGCTGCAGGTCAGGAGCTGCTGCTTGATCAGGCAGTTACAGTGAGAACTACAGTGAGAACAACACCAGCTGATGGTGGGGAACTTATTGAGAGTCTTTTATCAGGTGCTCTGTAACTGTGACAGTCATGCTGTTATGGAAAATACAAGCACTAACAGGATGAACTTCTTCAGCAGTTTGAGCTGCAGGAGTTCGTCTGTTGGTTCGGACCACACGGACCAGCCTTTGGTCCCCACGTGAATCAACGAGCCTTGACCACCTGTGACCCTGTCGCCGGTTCACCACTGTTCCTTCCTGGGACCATTTTTGATTCTGACCACTGCAGACCAGGAACATCCCATAAGACCTGCAGTTTTGGAGATGCTCTGACCCAGTTGTTTAGCCGTCTAGGCTACTTAAAAGTATGTGTCTCTTTCGCCACATCTCCCTTTCTTTCTTAAACCGTCCCTCGTTTAGCTTGGAATGGCTTCAGGGACCTTTGCTGAAGATTTATTACTACCCCCACTCCACACACTACCACCCTTTGGGCTGTCTTAAAACGACTGCTTAAAAAATAAATGTTAAACAGTCAAGGCCTGAACTTTGCAGAAAAACTATATTAACCTCAGGAGCCTTAAGGGCTTGTGTTAACATCTGCAAAGCGCTCGTGTTTTCGTCCGCTACCTTGTGCCTTCGATTGGTAATGAAACGCCTTTAGATTTACTGCTCATCGAACTTATTGATCCACATTCGCTTTTTTTTTTTTCTGCTACCACTCTCTTCAAAGACGAAAGGAGAAAAGATAACGCAAGGTCGAGCTGAAAGCTTGTAAATCATCAGAAATGTGTTGCAGGATTGAGTGTCATTTTTAGCAAGGTGCACATGGGTCAGTTGTGGGAAAGTGGAGGTGGAACGGTGCTAGCTCGGAAGATCGAGAAGGAATGGAATGTAAATCTTGGTGCTGTGTGTTTTTTAAGGGGGGTGAATTGCGTAGATTTTTGTTCGAAGTTTCAAGTTTATCGCTATTTGCTCAGGAACTTTGCAATACATCAACTTTGTAATTCTTGTTAGTTTTCTTTTTAGAGTCTTTAGTCGCAAAAGTTTTATGCACACAAAATCGAAGTCACATAGACTTTCTAATTAATATATATATATATATATATATATATATATATATATATATATATACATTTTAAATATACGTGAAAGTAAATAGGTCATATTGCAAGTTGTTGACTATATGAGGTGGCATTAAAACGTTTCAAGACTAATGGTGCTAACTGGTGCTAATATAGCGACATGCGTCTCTCATCATGGACTTGAAAAATCCGCCTCAGAGACGTTTGACCTGACATACGATGCTGAGACGAGTCATTCAGAGGTGTTTTGAGCGACACGCATCACTGGAAGACCATGTGACATCAGGAAACCTTCAACAAACCTAAACCAGAAAATTTTAAAAACCTTTCGGCTACTTGCGCCTGATGATCGTCGGAGAACAATCCACATGATCTCACTTCCGCACCCACCCCACTCGCCAGTTTTGGGACCTCGCCCACTTCCCGAAGATGAAGATCCGGTTTAAAGGTCGCTGTTTTGACACCGCTACGGAGTTCCAGCGCGAATCGGAGAAGGTTTTTGAAATGCTTCGGAAAAAAAGAAGACTTCCAGGACATATTCCAAAAGTGGCAAGAATGCTGGGAGCATTGTATTGCGTTTTGAAGATGATAGTGTGTAAATGTAGATAAATAAAGCAGGTTCTTGTAAACAGATCTAGCCTTGAAACTTTTTGATAGCACCTTTCACATAAGTAATGTTGCACATTGGGTAAATAAGTAGTTTTTCCACGTTGTTGACTGTGTCCAGCAAATAACGATGCTAAGTAAGCGTTTTGGACGTCTTTGAACCCGCAGTTTACAACCCAAGCCAACCAACCTTGATCAGCTTTCTTATACTCACACTTTAATGGTTTGTCCATTAAGTCCCACTGAGAGAGTATTCTTGAACTGCAACAAGCTTATGCTACCAATGAGACCACGTGCTGAGCATTCGAAGACTCCGAGCTAGATTTACATTCTCTCTGAGGCAGGGACGAAGGAGCAGAAGACACCGGTGTTAACAAGATATAAAAAATTCTGCTCAACACAGCCATGTCAAGAAGGCAAAGGAGGGGGCTCTAATTTGGCTCTGCTGACCTTCCCACCTAGCAGCTCCCTTTACATGTTAAAAGATAAACTACCGAGGCTTAGTACGTACGTATGTGAGGCTGAGCGGAATTGAAATGAACTCGCCATGACTGGAAATCTAATCAGGTGCAAAAAATTCTGAAGGTACCCTCCGAAGCCAGGGGTTTGAAAGTAAAAAGGACACGGGCGTTATTTCAAAGTGTTGGTTTTGAAGCTTTTTTTTACCGTGAGTTTTTTGCAAGTTTATTTTTATTAATTCAGTTTGCTGAGTCAGGGATGCCTCGAAGATGTTGAGCTGTCTTCCAAGAGCGATAGCGATTTTGTATACGCGAGTTAAATGAAAACACACCCCCCCGATTTCCCAAAACCGCCTGAGCGCATGGCATAGGCACAAACCCGATTTACTTAGAAAGCTTTCAATCGAGTTTTAAGGTGCGTTTGGTGTACACTGAAATATATATTTATATATATATATATATATATATATATATATATATATATATATATATATATATATATATATATTGCTTTCTCAGTCTAGGCATTGAGATGGAATTAAAGAGATGATAGGCTCGGCCATGTCGGGTGTACGCAGAAAGATTATTTCATAATTGGCTTCTCGGCCTACAGGCTGTACAGAAGAGTTAGAGGCGGAATGAAGATTAAACAGCAAAGCAACCGAATATCTAACAGTGGTTAAATCGCAAACAAAATTTGTAGCCCATGGCATTTTGCATATTGAGGAGCCCCAGGAAACACCATGGGAAAGGTTTTCTGGGAAAGTCTGATTCATCTAGAAATTCGTATTGTCTGGAGACCCTGGAAGACTGGTCAGCTGACTGGTTAAGACGTTTGGATGTCAGAATGGATATCATAAATCCGTGAGTTCAAATCCAAGCAAAGCAACACTGCCAATACAGTCAACTACACAGTTTAATAAATGAATCAGATAAATGTAAATTGCTGTACATTGTACTGTAAATGCCATTGGTCAGAGTGCGAGATGGACATCCCAGAGGCATTCCAGAGGAAAAAAATGGTTTGAAACTCCAAACTGTAATCTAAACTTTAGTATCATATTGTTTGGACTGGTCAGGGAACTAATAGTTCATTGGTTAAGATGTGAGGACTTCAGATTAAAAAAGTACCAATATAAACATTGAAAAGAAATGCAGTAAGGATCTAACTAAAAGTGCAAATGTACATAAATAAATCTTAAACAAATGAACTATGTAATAAACTTATTGTGGGAGTGCAAAAGTGGGACATATATGTTGAAATAATACTGTAAAAAGGCTTGGGTCTTCAACCCGGGGTTCGCGACACCTATGGGTTCGTGGCGGTACTGCAGGGGGTCCGCTAATTAAGGGTGAATAACAAATAATTGTTAAACCAAAGAAATATATATATTTATATATATTATAAAATGTTATAATTTCATTTAAGTTCTAATAAACTTAAAGCTTATGTTAATGCAAATGTGTAATTGTCCACCTGATAATAAAAGAAAAATCAATTCAATTTAGTGATTTTAATAGGAATATGTTTACGATGCATAAATCTTTGAAATATTTAAAAACGTGAAAATATACATACAATGATGCATGTACAACAACAACATAGTTCAAATCGTCTTAACATAATATAGCTAGTGTAATATGATTGGTTTCTATTAATATCATTGGCTATGTTTGACTCGTTTTGTATCAGGGGGTCGTTGCCCCATCGCCTAAGGGGTGCGTGACCTGAAAACCATCAGAGACCCCTGGAATAAGGTGCAAATATGAACATAGAAACGAAAGGATTTTTTTTTTGCTTCGTATTGTAAAACTACATGTAAATAATTGAAGTCAGACTGTACAGCAAGATGCCTAGTATTACTATTAGAAAACCTTCAAGAGTTTTGAAACCTGGATAATAAACAGTACCAACCTTCCAAAAAGGCCATGACCCAATTATACACTAAGAAAAATGTTATTGTATGTCAGTGCACCATTTTCAAAAAGATGACAATTTTATATCTAGAAAAATAAACGAAAATACATCAAGAATCACAGATTCACGACTTAATGCCATTTCAATAGTTATCAAATAAGCTGCGTTTGCATCCTTTTTTTCTCTTGTTTTATTAAAATTATTGTTTGCACCACCTTTAAAAGTCTACCTCAATTCAATGGCTAATTCATAGAATAAAAGTAGTTTAACGCTGCCATTCTAAATGAATGAAAGAAACCACCAGACAGGTTATTAATTTGAAGTGGCAAATATGCTGCATAGTTTACATAGTTTATGCCAGGCCAGTTTAAACAGACAGATTTTTTTTTTTCACGGCGTTTGTTTCATTTCTCCACTTCCATTGGTAATAAACAACTCTAAAGGGTTCTTTATCCAAGATCATAAAGAATTCCCAATATTTCTAAGATAAAAATGTATAGAAAGCAACCAATTATTTTTTTTTTCCAGTCTTAGTGATTCTTCAACGTACCTGCATGTCTATTTGATATATATATATATATTTTTTGTGTATATATATATATTATATATTATATACATACAAAATCTAGCCTTATGTAAAAAGTAGCTGTGATCAAAACAATATGACAAAATTCTCTAAATTTCAGACTGTACAAAGGTAAAGAAAAAAAAAACCTTGGGAGTAATTCCATGACAAACTCAAGGTCACGAAGAGAGACCAGCAGAATATAAACTACCAAAGCGCACAGGGGTAATCGAAAAAAGGCGAGCGATCGAGAAACTAGGCAAGGTCGTTCATCACTAATAAAAAGCACTCAGAAACTAAAGGATCAGAATTTGCACGAACATAAACTGTTGGCAAGGTTTCACATTCCTAATGTGTTCATGGGCTTTAATATATAGACAGGAACCAGAATGAATTGCCTAAAAAAGAAAAAGATTCTTGCTTTAGTATTAGCAGAACTTTTTGGATTATATCTGAAGGCATTTTTTTAATAATGCTTACTTTTTTATACTATATATAAAATATATAACTTTTTATTTCTTAAAAAAAAAGTATAGATTTTTTTTTACGATTTTATACTATACACTGTATGTAGGGGGGGTTGGTGGACGACAGCGCTATAACATACCAGTTCAACCAAAACAGTGTCCCAAATATGACTTAGACGGCTGTTCCATAATTGTGGGGCTTTGTTAAAGAATGCTCTTGCCCTATTATAGACTTGAATATTCTAGGTACTAACAAAGAGCCTGCACTTTTTAATACAACATTTTTATGGTAACAGTTTTGGAGTTTTGCAGTCATGAACAGTAACTAAAGTAAATGGCATTTGTTCCTATACTTAAGCAGCTTTTTCATGTATCTGTACTTTACTGAATTTTTCCACGTACAAGTCAAATATCGTACTTTTTACTCAACTACAATTTGAGCGGTTTGATTGCCGCGCTGCGATATCTACTTAGCATGAACATACAGTTCAACAGCAGGCAGAACATTTCGAGATTTAGGCTTTAATACAGTAGCTATCACTCAGTGTTTGACTCATTAATATCGTTCTATTAATAGAGCGATGTGCTGAGTGTCACATTAGAGCCTTTTAACATTAAGTGAAGACATTAAAGTAAATTGTCTTGTGATGAAAACGATTATAGAAACGTTACAGCCATTCTTAATCATATTACTTTGGAAGTACATTTGAAAGCAACAATTTTTGTACTTTTAATCAAGTGATAGTTAAAATTTAGCACTTTTACTGGAACCAAATGTTACCAAGTGGATCTCTCTTTTAATGGAAGTTTTGGACCACATACTGTATGGTCTTGAACGGTCAGTTGTCCCAAGAAATTTGTCCATACAGTGTAGTTCTCACTTTAAATTTTCATACCTAAGTGCAAGAATCAAGTACTTTTCCTCAAGTAGAACTTTAAAAGGATTAGTTTTATGTTTATTTGAGTTGTATTCCAGCAGGGGGTTAGTAGTTCGTCCAGTCCAGTGCACAAGAAGTGTTAGTATATTTTTCTTTTGTGCAGTAGTGTATTTACAGTACTTATTTTCCACACTGGAGAAATTGTGCCAGGGTTCGCTGCCGCATCCAATAGACTTGCTTGTTTGATGACTAGCATTATCTGTATACATGCACTTTGGGAAGCATATGCTGAGCAGCTGGGAGGCAGTAGTAGAGCAGAACAGTGAGCGTCTGACAAGATACCAATCAGAAATGGCAAGCAGATGTTTTGCTTTTTCATCAGTGTGTGGCTCTCGAAGCATGTGTCCAGCTGCTCATTAGCGGACTTTACATTTGTTGACTCTTTTTTTTTCGCCACAGAATGACGAAACTTTGCATCAAAGGTGATGATGAGGAGGACGAGGAGCAGGATGTTGCATTGTTTTAAAATTCATTGATCTTGATGCAAAAATGTGCTTTGCAATAATTATTATATATAATTATATTTTTTTCAATGTAAATCCAAAACCCGCTATGAAGGTGTGCGAGATCAAGCGAGATAAGGGACACGTGTAACACATCTAATTACAGTTCTGGAGTACTTCTGAACCTGTGATCTTTCTTTGTCAAATTCGGAAAATCTTCCATATGATCTCTAATCACGTCTTCATTCCTGTATTGTGACATGATTAGAGATCATATGGAAGATTTTGGTATCATCGGGTAAAAGCCATATTATGGCAAATCAGTGAAAAGTTGAACGTCTATAGAAAGTTGTAACTTGAATGCAATCCACCATCATCTCTATCCCATAGTGTTTTTAGAGCTGCGAACAAATGACCTTGAGATTTAGAGTCTCACGCTTTAGCTCATCGACGAGTCAAGCCAAATGCTGATCAAACACTATGTATGAGATCATACAGAAATTGGATCTCCTTTACATATCTGTAATCCATGGGTTTAATAAAACACAACTGATTTTGAGGCCACAACTATTTTCATTAGCATGAACATGATTCCAAAAGACCTTGACCTTTGGTAGACTGGGAGGATGCTAGTATGTCGTGATGACGGTCACTCTTCATCTCCACACAATGCATCAGTTCTTATCATTTTTTTCACGTGTTTGGACTTTACTGAAGTATTTCTATTTGGGGAACTGAACAATATTTTGCAAGATGAGTGGTATCTACGTATCAGGATTATACACTAATCAGGCATAACATTATGATATTATAACATTCTGAGCAGTGAAGTGAATAACACTGATTATCTCTTCATCATGGCACCTGTTAGTGGCTGGATATATTTATTATATTTATAGCAGTGGAACATTTTGTGCTCAAAGTTGATTTTAGAAACGGGAAAAATGGGCGTAAGGATTCGAGCGAGTTTGACAAATTGTGACGGCTAGACGACTGGGTTTAGAGCAGGGGTCTTCCTCCGAAGCAGAGCCAGGAGCATGGAAGTACGGGAAATACTAGTGGTAGGAAGTTCTCTCATGGCAATGAGTAGATCTGACAGTGAGTAAGGTGGAATCGGGACCTTATAAAGTTGAAAGGTAATGGGGAACAGGTGTAGGTGATTAGAGCAGGGTGAGGCTGAGTGAGAGTTAGAGCCTTGGAGGGAGGCGTGGCTGGTGGTTCCCTGACAAAATCACATTGTTGTTAATTTAAAAATGACAATATTAAAATATAGATGACTAGATATAGATAAATATCATTAATTATTAATAATAACATATAATTAAAGGTAAATTGAGCAAATTTGATATTTCAGAATTGTGTATCACATTAATCGGTACCCAAGAAGAAGCTCTCAGTTTCAAAAAGGTTGGTGACCCCTGGTTTAAAGCATCTCCAAAACTGCAGCTCTTGTTGGCTGTTCCTGGTCTGCTTATCAAAAGTGCTCCCAGGAAGGAGCAGTGTTGAACCGGTGACAGGGTCGTGGGCGGCCGAGGCTCGTCGATGCACTTGAGGAGCGAAGGTTAGTCCGATCCAACAGATAGATAGTGTGGTCTGATCCAACAGATGAGCAACTGTATCTCAAATTGCTGAAGAAGTTAATGCTGTTAATGGACTGTTTTGGCACCAAAAGAGGACCGACACAATATTAGGCAGGTGGATATTTGAGATTTTTGCACCATGAGTAAAGGGTGTTTAATAGGGTTGGGTATATCTATAGCAGGCCAATCAAGATCTTTGAGGTTTGGGTCTCGTAGTTTTAGTGAAAGGGGAAATTTAATGCTATAGCATCCGAAGGCATCAAGTCAGGTCTTAATCGTGTTGCTCATATACTGTGTATAAGGGTTAAATACTCATTCAATTTGAATAGAAATATTTTACTGAAAAAATCAACCTTTTAGGGAAAAAAAGGTTATTAATCATCTAATTTATGACATTTTTGTGAGTCCTCGGCACACATGCCCAGAGATTATGAGGGAAAATTAGTTTTGAGAAAAGGTGGGCAAAACACCGAAATCATTTCCTCACTTCATGAGACTAATGTTATTGTGCGGGTGTCACCGTTGGGGGAAAAAAAAAAGGCTTCATAAATTAAATATAATTAAAATCTAATTGATGAACTGCAGCTGCGATGCCGAGTGCCGCTTTTCCACGCTCACTCGGGAGTATTGCCGTGGCTTATTTGTGGCCTAAAACAACGTTCCTCTCCCATCGATGCACTTATCTTAATGATCTCGTATTTGACATCAGCAGCAGTCAAATTTATGATTAGTCATGTGAGGCACCTGCGTGCATCAGATCATTAGTATATCGGCGGCATCGCGGTCTGAACCGAACACGACCGGCGACAGCCTTTTTCCGTTTTTTCTACGGATTTTCCGCCATCCGCTAGCGAGTAGCATCTTCATCATGCGTCTGATGGATCCTTATTCACTTCTCAACAAATGCCTCATGTTTTTTTTTCCTCCTCCAACAAAATTACTGTTTGGCTTTCTGATTTTACATCCATGGGAGCTTCTTAATTGTCTGTCATCCAGGTTAAAGCAATTTGTGTTTACCATTTCTCTTTTTCCTTAAAAGTGGGTCAATTTTATTTCACTGCGAATAACAAGGCCATAAACAAGAGCACGTAGCGTTTGTATGACGGAAAACCCGATGCCTGGTTAATGAAAGCTCTTCATAGATCTTTCCTGTTAACCACAAAACCCTTTCATGGGTTTTAATTATCCTGTCTGAATATGTGGATGCGTGCAAACACAAGCTTGATTGATTCTGTTTGATAGTCTCTGATCAAATTTCAAGCAAATTCAAAACAATTTTTTTTTCTTTTTCTCCTCCTCTCTATATGGTATGAGGAGAAGAGCCAGGCATGAAAGCGCAACGAATCTGTCCACAGCATAAATCTGTTCATCCCACTCCCGCTCATCAAAATTACCCCCTGCAGATGCAAACACACATTTCCATATGAAAAAAAGAGAAGAAAGTAACGAAATCAAAGTCTTGTTTTGTGTCTTCAAACCCACACGTTTGATTTTTTTTGCAAATAACCAGTCCTATAGAACCACAATGCCAAATTACAGATAGCCTGCAGGTCACATTCAATTATTCCTCCTGCAGCAGAAGGCTTCTGTCTGTGGGAAAGTGGTTGGTCGGTTTCCATGGCGTATTATCAGAGCACATGAGTTTCATTCAAATAAGAATTTCAATCGCTTCTGGATAAACAGATTAGTGGGGTTTCTTTTGTTATATATTTTTTTTTTTTAGGATTTGCAAATTATCATCACTGGAATTGTATTTAAACACGCTAAATTTTCAATTAATTGTAATATTTAGATGTTTTCTGCCAAGTGAGCCCGGGGCGGTTGAATCTTCTAGGACTAATGGTGGAGAATCTATCCATAAAGCATGTAATGTAGCCTTGGTTTTGATAAGCCAGACAAGCAGAATTTAATTAACCCACCAATGATGCATGAGGTGCATACAAATCAGCTTAGACGCGATACGATCGACTGACTTGATCCCGTGTGCTGTAGGTTAGAAAACACGCGTCGGTTGATTCGTCGAAGCCAAAAACAGATCTTGTGACCACGTTACTTAATCCCTGATAGACGGCGTTTAATGGATCGCGTTTCGTTTCTGACGTACGAGAATTGGTAGGAGCGACAAAGCTGGTGGTTCCGTCACCGAAGTTCTACAACCCCGATTGCGAAGAAGTTTGCCGTGTAAAATAAATGAACAGAACGCAAAGATTTGCAAAGCCAAAAACACATTTTATTTAAAATAACAACATAGAAAATATATTCCAACATTTCCTCAGTTTTTTCAATTTGAATACATTTAAATATTTAAATATATG
Organism: Silurus meridionalis; assembly: GCF_014805685.1. Taxonomy (NCBI): domain Eukaryota; kingdom Metazoa; phylum Chordata; class Actinopteri; order Siluriformes; family Siluridae; genus Silurus; species Silurus meridionalis. The sequence goes on from NC_060892.1 coordinate 25,176,973, forward strand.
CAAATATTTACACTGAGGAAATCATTTTAAGGCAAAAATACGGTCATTTTGAATTCGATTACCTGCAACACATTTTTGAAAAATTGCGATGTTGACACAAAAGTCTGGAAAAAAAATCTCTTAAAAGTAAAAAGGCTCATTAACACCTCATGAATTCATCGTATATGAACACAGTTTGCCATGAAATACACAAACGCAGGTTAAATCTCGATCAAGAAGTAGTCATGCGTGAACATGATCTAGAAACGCCGCCATCCTCTCTTGGACAAAACTCATTAAAAATGTACCGAAGCAAATTCTGACATGGATAAGATAAATCGAATTGTAATTTCTTTTAGGAAAACATTTACACCACGTCCTGTACCCATAATTTTTTTTGAAAACTTGAAGCCGTTCGATTTTAGATGACTAGTTTTTCCTAAGAATGGTGTATATTCTAAGTTACAACATTTGATATCTTTTATTTATGTTTTTATTTATTTAATTAGGGTTGTACCATACAGCAGGCCAGACCATTAAGTTTTCCAATACAACCTTGTCAAACGGAGAGCTGGTGCAGGTGTCCGGTAGCCTCCTCAGCTCTTAAGTCGAGTGTGACAAGGATGATTTCATTGAGCTCTTGAGGTAATTCCATTGTAACACACTGGACGTATGAACATTCGATATCATGTTGCACTGTTGTAGATATTATAGACACTCTGACCAGGCTTTCTCTACCATTTGTAGCTTGAAAAGACTGGAAAGCTCAATTTATCTTTTCCCCAGATTAGTCCAAGAAATACCTAATCACATCTGTTTTTCTTGCCCTTAATAATTAATTACTTGGGAACAAATTTGATTTCTGCTGAATATTATTATGAAGCAAACGGCATGCGCCAGTCTCCCCAGTTCCTCCCCATTCCTATTGGTGATTAAATTAAACGTGGAAAAAAAGTGGACCCGTCCACGTTGCAATGGGAAGCGTTTAAAATCGATGTTGTTAGCAGAGGAACACATGAGAGGATTTCGTTGTTTTGAATTTTAATCTAGAGATTAAATTCAATTGCAGAAGCAGGCGAATGGGTTTGAGCAGGAACGTTCACGGCGAATTCAATCTGTAGCACGGAAATGAAATTATTATCGAATTATCGGGTTCACACCAGATCTGATAGGATTGTAAGATATGCCTAAACAATAAACTGTCCAGGATTTAGCTAAACATCTACTAGATAGATGATAGCATGGAATTTTCCCTTCACTTGAACTAGAAGATCCAAACCTGTGCTGTGTGATATGGATTACATTGGTTGAAAGATGGGAACGATCTGGATCTGACCTCCACTGTATTAGGATGGATGTGAAAGATCACTGCACCCCAGGCCTCCCCACTTCCTTCTACATCACTACCTGATTGGGAACAAGCACTCGCAAGAACATTTTCCCAGAAGAGTGGATAGTAATATAACAGCAAATGTGGAATAAGATGTTCAGAAAGCACATACGGTATGGTCAGCAAAACACTTTTCTCCGTATAAGGATCACTGAGTCATCTGTTTTCTGTTGATCGGTTCAAATATAATTGAAGTTTAGTCTATTGTTATTTAATAATGATGGCCTTTAAAAATACTGGTATTTGTTTTAATATTGATATCAATTGTATTGATCTTGATAGGGGATAGTATTAGCTTAGCGGTTACAACATTGGAATTTGGCTTTGAAGATTGTGAGTTAAAATTCCAGCCACACCAAGCTGCCACCACTGGGACCCTGCACAAGGCCCTTAACCCCATAGCTGCTCAGTTATATGAATGAAATAAAAGTCGGTTGTCTTCCAAACGCTATAATGTAATCTTGAAAGTGCTTGGTTTTCGACTGAAAATAAATGGTATCGCTCGTCCCTCTGACATGGTATAGCATGATCATAAAGATCCAGGACTCTTACAGATTTATTATCTCGATCAGTACAATTATTTGGTCTTCTATTCTGCGTCTCTCTCATAACCCAGTGTCTGTTGTATTTTTATTCATCACGCAACACAAATGTGTATTGATAGCGAATATGCACAGCACTTAAGTCATTTATGTATTATGGCCTGTACTCCGGCTCTAGAGTTGGCGGACAGCTAATGCAGGAAAGGATATTGATTCCGCTCTCTCTCTCTGTCATCCCTGCTTTACTTCCTTCCTTCCTCGGCCTGACAAATACCATCCTTGGACGTTGGGACAGCGAGGCCGATCTCCCACTTAAGCAAGCATAAGTCAAACTGCAAGTGCGGGACGTGCCTTAATTGCGGTCCAACAAATCAACACAACTGGTCCAGCGGTGCCAAGGAGGTTGAGCCGAGGTGCCTTTTGACAGCGTGTTTTGTTTAAAGACTTTGTCCAACATCAGCAACATTTGTTCGCTTTTATCCCTGAAGAAAATCCCTGTGGTTGAAGTTTAACTCGATATTAAAGGTACTAACAAAGAGCCTGCACCTTTTGATGGTGTGTCATAGACCAAAAATCTTTTGGATGCATTATTCACGTATACAGTATAGAAAAGGTTTTGTGGACACGTAAACATTCGATGCCCTTTTTAAACATCTCATTTCCTGTTATAATGACCACTCTTCTGGGAAGATGTTCCACTAGATTGCTTGTGGAGATTTGCATGAGATTCATTCAGATACAAGGGTGGTATAAAAGTCAGGTATGTGAGGTGATGAGGCCTGGGGTGTGGTCAGCATTCCAATTCATCCCAAGTAGGGATGAGGTCAGGGCTCTAAAGCAGGCAACTCAAGATCTTTCACTTCAACCCATATGTGTATGGGTTGAAGATGCATTCCGCTTTGTCTCTCGAGTGTGTCTGTTCACTTTCCACTTCCTTTGACCCATTTCATGCGGGAAAAGAAGAAGATTTTTCGCAGGGGTGGCATATTAGCAGCATAATATCTCCTAATGTGTTTTGTCCTTCTGTTACTCATTTTTACGAAACTATTCGTATTCTTCCGTAATTGAAGGCAATCCATTTTGGCGATCGGGCCTGGTTAATATGACAAAATGAGACGCAAATTGAGAATAATATTTTACCTCATGAAATTAAAGCCGGAATACATTCTGATTAGACTCGTGCTTGGCTTGGATGTGATAATGCCTGCTATTTGTCTGGCCTTGTGAGAAGACACTAATAATGAAAAGCATCAGTCACGGCAGGCTTTGACAGGAGAATTGCATTAACTCGGGAGTTCACCTGGAACGAACAATGGGTCAGATATGGAATTTGGCCTTTACGGCCTTTGTTATGACAGGAACCCATAATTACTTTAATGCTATTTTATCAGGTTTATAAAAGTGGAGCTATTGAGCTAATGCAATTTATGAAAATGTGCATTTTGTGTTTACTGTTTTTTTTGTATATACAGTGTATGGTATATGTATATATGTATATATATATATATATATATATATATATATATATATATATATATATATATATATATATATAGGTACAAAGGTATAAAGGTACAGCATATAGCGTTTTTTACCAATGCAAATATGTTTAAAAGGATGCTTCAGGATACAAATGCCACTTGTATCCGATGCAAACTTTTAAAAATCGATGCATCACATCGTTAACTTTTATGCCGAGTGAATCCGGTCTTCCGGGAAGAAGTGTCACTCTGGTTTGGGAGTGTTTTTGGAGCTCATTATGCCACTAGAGTATTATTAAAGTCAGGTACTGATGGAGGAGGAACTGCGGAGGTCTGGGTGCATTTAGTTTTCCAATCCCATTCCAACCCATTTAAAGGCATATCTTTATGAAGCTTTGTGCACAGGGGTATTGTCGTGCTGGTCTCCTAGTTCAAGTCGTCCTATGCAATTTTGTGTCTTCTGAATTTTTCCCCCCAACAGTTTGGGAAGAAATCACATATAGCTAGAAAAGTGCTAATACTTTTGTCCATATAGTGTAACATATTGCACTTGGTTTATTTTGGGGTACATTTTTATTCTGTTCTTCCACCCAACAATGTATCATTTCACCACTATAGCAGCAATTAGCAATGGAATGTCATTATCGCTGCTGCTTGCACAATGATAGTTCATGTAGGTCATGGGCATTAGTGTTTTGAGAGGCAAAGGTCTGCAAACAAATGCAGAAAACTGGGATAAGAAATCTCAAAGCTCAGCTGTTGTGTGGGCAGAATCTTCAAAAAGTGATTAGAATAAGTAAAAGAATGAGATTTTGGTCACATCTGTCTGTCTGTCTGTCTGTCTGTATATCCGTCTGTCTGTCTGTCCGTCCGTCCGTCCAGTACATAAACAAACAAAACCACATTCAATGATCACTGCCCAGGCAAAGTGGGAGCTCAGTGTTTGAGGCTCTGCATTAGTGATCAGAAGGTCAGAGGTTCAAGCCACAGTATCGCTAAGCTGCCACTCTCGGGGCCCTCGAGCAAGACCCTTAACCCTCTGAGCTCTGACCCCAGCTTCCTAACATCACTGGGATATGCGAAGAAAAATGTCACTGTGCTTCAATGTAAATGTGACAAATATAATGCACCCTTAATTGTAGCAAAGTATTTACTGTATTTGCTGTCGAAAAAAAAACATTTACTTGCCACGATTATCCCTTTTTTCCCTCATTTATTAACACGAGTCTGTTCAGTTCTTGCTCAGGAAGTGCAGCCGCCTGTGTTAAAGCAACAGTTGCAGGAGCTGGATTGAATTTGCATTTATGCCTTTTGGGCAGATAAACTTATATTTATCTTATTTATACATCTGAGCAGCTTTGGGGTCAAGGGTCTTGCTCAGGGGCCCAGGGGTGGCAGCTTGGTGTGGCTGGGATTTAAACTCACAACCTTTAGATTCAAAGTCTAATGCCTTAAGCAGTAAGATACCATTTTTATTAGTCTCCAAGCTGCCACTCTTGGGCCCTTGATCAAGGCCCTTAACCCTCTGTGCTCTAGGGGCGCTGTATAATGGCTGACTCTGAGCTCTGACCACAGCTTCTAAACAAGTTGGGATACGCAAAGAAAAGAATTTCACTGTGCTGTAATGTATATGTGACAAATAAAGTCTATTCTATTCTATTCTATTCTATTCTATTCTATTCTATTCTATTCTATAACAAACATGGCTGTAATTTATAGATACATATTTTACTTATTATTATATTATCTCTCTCTCTCTCTCTCTCTCTCTCTCTCTCTCTTTGTGTGTGTGTGTATGTATATATATATATATATATATATATATATATATATATATATATATATATATATATATATATATATATATGTATATGTGTGTGTATATACACATATATAGCACAACCCAATGCATACACACCTGGGGAACCTATGAAGGTACACATCTGTCCAAAGTCCAAAGACAGCTGTATTCCTTTGTGCATTAAACACAAGGATCAGTAGGAATGTACTAAAAAGCTGATGCTGTGGAATATTTATCAGCTGCCTTTCAGTTTGCCTGTTTAATAAATCGCACACTGTTATTTCCAGTCCAACAGTGCCCCTAGTGGTGACAGAGACACATGCACTGATTAGAGAGGCGGTGTAGGCAGAACAGAAGGGACTGCTGGCATGGATATTATGTTGGACACTCGTTCAAGCACTCATTTATTTATTTTGAACTGAAAAGGCTGTTCATGAAATACAGGTAATCAGAGATGTTAGGACAGGGATGTGTATTAGATCCGGGTAGAGGGGGGGGCTGTGCCAGATTTATAATTATGAGATGTCATTATTTAGCACTATTGAGCAACAATTTGTTCTGTGCAGGCTTCAATTCTGGCAGCAGGATTGGGTTGATGTAGCCTGTAAATGTAAAATAAAATTATCTGGTTTCTAAATTGCACATTACAAACATTCATATTATTCTCTATACATCTCGAGTCTTTCCCTCCAGCTCGGCCTGCTATCGGATAGCGTGTGATTCTCAGACTCATAACTACGTGTATTCAAGGCTTTATTCTCACAAAAACGTGTTCAGGAAACACAAAACTTAACATATGCTCCTTAAATCGGGCGGCGTGTGTATCACTAGATGGTCTAGATGGATAGTCTGTTAGCTGAAAGCGTCCCATGTGGTACACCTACACTCAAAAAACAAAACAATTGGCCAAGCCAAAATAGCACATTATGAAGCTTTTAATGGTCTTTAACAATTCACTGTTTAGAAAATGAAACTCCTGAGACTCTCCTGTGCCTCCATTTTCTCATTAGTTTTTTTTTTTCCTGTTTGGGAATAAAACTAGAAATGAGAATATGCAAAAGGGACCGTAAGTCAAATCCTGATAATGATTCAACTCGCTTAAAATTCAGGGTGTACCAAATTTCCTACAAATATCTCCTGGAGTGTTTGATTTGGGCTGCGTTTACACTTGTTGATGTCCACGTACGCGTCGAAAAGACTGGTGTAAACACGCTTCTGCTCGGAATGAAAGAAGAAGAAAAGCTACGTATTTTGCCATATGGATTTGGCCTGTGTTTTAGTGTCTGTGTTGCAATTTGCAAATAATATGACTTAATGGTAACAACAAATTCCTAAATTGAAAACCACGATGTTTCAGATGATTATCTGTGTCTGTCGTAATGTGTTATGGGACAGGGTGAAGTTGAGGAACGCTAGAACCAGTGGCACGGGATCTAAGGGATTGAACGTTTTCACGATATCGCTATTAAATTTACATATGCACCATTTAGCAGACTTGGACATGCTGGGATTGGAACTCATAACTTTCTGTATGGAAGACCAAAATCTTAACCACTATCAGCTGTTAGATTTTTTTATTCATGGCATTTCTCACTCTTAGATTTGTTACATTCATCCAACACAGCAGGTTTTGGGGTTGAAGCCTTGCTCGGGGCCCAAAAGTGACTGGGATTTGGACTCACAACCTTCAGACCCAAAGTGCTTTAATCACTAATCTACCACTTTTTACACTTCGAAAGTTTTATGATGATAAACCTAAAGTCTAGAGAAAGAACTTGGATCATCTAGTGGCAGCTTGCTGATGTTGGGATTTGAACCTACAGCCTGTATGTGGAACATCATCTCAGAAGAGTGGAGGTTTTTATAATGGCAAATAGAGCCCGAATGTGGAACATGTCCTGGAAGTGTGGATCATCCTTGTATTTAAATATTCAATGTGATGTGTGAGTGGGATAAAAAATGTATTCTGAAATGAAACAAATATATAAAATGAAGGGATTTTAACAACGGAGAGTTTGCGTTTCAGCACGGCAGATGCAATAGTTTGTTATTAAACTCGGTAGAAAGTACAGGGAGCTCGGGGGATAATGGATTGGTAGGCTAATCCGTGTAAAATATGCTACGTTGTTTTAAAATTCCGCATACGTTCAAGGTCAGAGAGATGCACTGAATGGTAAAGAATATTCAATGAAATTCCATTATCTTTTTTCTTTCCCCAAGCCAAAGCATTTACTGGTGTTTGTGCCCCGTTCGAGATATTTCCGCTGGTCCAGACCCAACTCTTGATGCCCCATGCTCCGGTGCATCTTAAGAAGGGGGAACGTTATCTTTATTGAATGCGGCGGCGTGTTGACAAGCCATTTAAGGGCAATAAGTAAAGTGTGAGCTAGCATAGGGTCAGGAGGAGTCAGCCGCTGCTCAAGCTCCAATCTCCGCTCTTAATCTCCGTTCTGTACTCCTGACCTCGCATCAATGATCTGCCCTCTAAGAAAGTTTCTGATACCAAGAAAAAAAGGATGCTGATGTCTGTAATACATTCCAGGTTCCTGTCCTTTAGAATCTATCACAGGTCAGGATGTGTGTGTGTAGCATTCACTTAGCTTTCGATGGTAAATAAATGCTAAATCATTAGCTTTATGGCCATAGAATGCGTTTTAAGTCACATGGTCTACTTATCATCGGCACCTGTTTCCCTTTTCAGTGAAAGGTCTGGATTTCTTATTTGCTATCTTTTCTCGTTCATGGTCGCTGTTCTACTCATTCTAGGGGTTCAATGTACGTTTTTGGATCCTTATGGTAAAGTTAAACTAAAATTAAATAGGATATATTCAATTATTATAAGTTTACGTGTTGCTTAAATTCTCCCAAATTCCATGATGGTTCTGGTATTAGGAAAGAAATATGTAAAAACAAAATTCAGTTAAAAAAATATCTACTAGTTCTCTACTTGTTTCAATCCAAACTTCGAAAAAAAAACAGTGCACCCTCATTGGTTATTGTACCATTGGCCAGCCAATCACATACTTGCATCGTTTTTGTGTTGAATCGAAATCGGATCGCACGCCATCGGAATAGGGGTAAATCGTATCGAAAGCAGCTGCTCATCATCACGTTCTCATGTTCTAGTTACCAATGGCTGAGAATCAGCCTTTTGCTTGCTTCCTCAATGTTTTATTTGTTTTGTCTGCACTGTACATAAACATCAGACTTGGATCCGCCTTCGTCTCCTTTCCTGACATTAAAGCTTTATTTCAAATCAATGCTATTTGATTGGTTGGTTCTTTTTAGTGTAACTACTAAAACTGAACCTGTGTAGGGGGCAAATTTTTTGGCCAAAAGCAATCTCAAAAACGTCTGGCCTTCCAGCCTGCTTCAATCCGCCCTGGCAATCTGTAGCGATCTCCATAATTATTAAGTCTTCTCGGGCCTGGCTTCTGACGACGATACCTCCTGTAAGGAGACGTGAAGCGATGGAGGCTTGCGCTGATTAAATGCACACTCCAGTGAGTCGCAGGGCATTTTTGGGGAAGACGCTACTTGTGGTAGGACCCGGTATAGCAGATGCGACCTGATACAGCAGCACTCACCAGGATACAGATGTTCAGGAGGATTTGAAGATGGCAGAACATAGGGGAAAATGACAGACAGCAAAAGTCTGAGGCTGATTTGTGAGATCTGTTTTCTATGCACGCATGGACAAATCAATTTGTAGCCATGCCATTTCTCAGGGAAATTCACAGTCGCTCGGTGTAATGCTTTCAGCCGATATCAATATCCGACGGACAGACAGACAGACAGACAGACAAATTTGTCACTGTACATTAACTTAGCACAAACACCAGGTTATGCATCCACCAGAGGTGCAGAATATACATCCAATGAACCTTCATATATCTACTACTTTCTATTAGCATTAGATGCTTCTTATATCCCAGTCCCGGGGTCAGAACACAATGTTAGTAATGATACAGTGCTCCTGGAGGGCCCAGCTGACAGATCTGGAGCTTGAACCCTCAATCTTCTGATCAGTAACCCGGAGCCTTAACCACTAAGCGTCCAGTCCCATAGATCAGAACTGCATGTTGATTACAGGCAGTGAAACATCCATGTCCTTATGGAGAAGAGTAAAATTTACCAGTGTCATGGTCATGGTTGTAGGAAAGAAGCTGATCTTGATCCAGTAAGTTTTAGTGCACATGGGTTTCTTGTATGGTTAGAAGGATATCAAACAGATTGTGACTGAGATAGGAGGAGACCCGGACCATGATGTGTGCTCAACTCAGACATCGACCAGCATGAAGATGCTCAGCTCAGTGTATTTGGGCCTTAATGATATGTTTTGCACCACACTTGACCACGATTATGTATCTATTCTGCAGGGAATAGCTTCGGCTCGGGATTTTTTTCAACAACACCCCGTCCCACATTATTTCACACAATTGACTTCATCATTTCAGTTGTCAGTGGAAAATTTTGCTTCGTGAAAACAGCGGTATTGAGACGTGACGCAGGCATCGGCGGCGTCCTGCCGGAGACTCGGGTTCGTTAAGTCGGCGAGTTCGTGCCATTGGGAGCACAGCGTGTATTCAAGGCTATATATATATATATATATATATATATATATATATATATATATATATATATATATATATTTTTTTTTTTTTTTTTTTTTTTTTTTTTAATTGCATTTGGTAGACTTCCTTATACACAGCCACTTACATTTATCCTATTCATACAGCTGAGCAAATATGGGGTTAAGGGCCTTGCTCAGGGGCCCAGGAGTGGCAGCCTGGGTGTGGCTTTTGACCTCAAGACCATCGGATCTGAAGTTCAATGCCTGATCATAAGATTGGTATGTGCTTTTCAAACATCCCATTTTACATTTACTCCCCATTGGCTCTTACAATAATCTCCACTCTTCTGGGAAGATGTTCCACCACATTATGTTCCACTAGGTTTTGAGACTTGTGCTGAAGAAGTGTGTTAGTAAAGTCAGGTACTGATGTGAGGAGGAGGTCTGGAGTGCAGTCAGACTTCCTACTCATGCCAAAGGATTGAGATCAGAGCTCTATAGCAGGCACATCAAGATCTTCAACATCGTCAATCCCATGGAAAATATATCTTCATGGAGCCGGCTTTGTGCACAGGAGCACCGTCATGCTGGAACAGGGGTCTCCTGGTTCAACATCTGTTTATCACTTCTTGTAATAAACATGCAGCATATAAAGAAAATCCTGCTCTAGAAACGCTGGTTATTTCAAGGAAAGCAAGAAGGTTTCATGGAGGAAAGGAAAGCAGGAGAGAATAAAAAAATGAAAGCAAATTTCCATATTCCAGGTTTGTTATGACTCTTTTTTTTGGGAAATGTGCATCAATTGTATTCAGCCCATAGTGCCTTAAATGCTTTTGATGACTCTTGATGAAACAGATGCTGACCATAGAAAATAGAGAGAGAGAGAGAGAGAGAGAGAGCGTGACCGTGATGTGTATTCTCCTCACGAGGAGTTGACCTTGAGGTGAGGCAGAGCCTGCCTCACTCTGCACAATACATTACAATAGCTGCTCATTCTGGACCACATCAACACCATCCTGCCATCTCGTCATCTCGGCGGCAAAACAACACGAGCCAGGACGCATGCATTAGTGAGAAAACCCTTCACTGCACAGGCCACATAAGTGTTTAGATTGCACCGCACGACACGGCGGCGTAAAACCCCCGATATCGCACATAAACATGTGCCAGCGGATTGTGTTTCATGTGAGGAAATGTTTTTTTTAATAAATATGCGCTAGAACATTTTTCTGTCATGGAAAAATAACAGTGTAACTCAAGCTCATTTATATACAGTGTATAGAGGGGTAACGATACACGTATTCATATCAAACCGTTTCAATACAGGACTTTCAATTCGGTGAGCATTTTTACCGATTGCAATCTTTTTTACACTTTTAAAATCCCACAAGTCAATAGTCTCTGCCTCGCAATTGAGCGCAGTGTCACTTGATTATTATTATTATTATTAAATTCAATCAATTACTCAATTCAATCGATATGATACAAAAGTGTAATGATGATTTTATTCTTTCCATTTTATTTTAATAAAATATATGATTTTTGTATTTTATTAAACCAAGCAGGCATTTTATTAAAAAAAAAATTAATAATAAGGAAAAATTTTTTTTATGTTTTGCATTTTTTCCCAAAATTTAAACGAACCCGTGACTTAAAAAAATCGCTGCTTCCAGTGTTTTCAGGGTGAAAGTTATTCGATGTAAAGCCTTTATAAATCGGCAAACTACATGAGAACGAAGCTTTATCTGATCAGATTTAAGCTCGGCCTCTACGAGGCCCTCTAGAAGCCGTCCAATCAGGCTTCGGCATTTTCACGTAATTTGATTGGATGCTCAGAGAGGCACTGAAATCAGTAGCACGAGGTCAAATGTTTTCTTGTGGATCTGATCTTTTATTTTCATTCCACAACTGACCGAGAAATTGATTTGGTCGCAGGTACGCCTACAGGGACATTTACAAGCTGGAGTTTTGAAGAGAAGCTGGACATCGTGAGGAAAAGTCGAAAGATTTAAAACAGTTTATACATTTGTTTATCTTTCTGTTAGAATTTGCGCAGAAACCCCACAATTTACCTGATTTTCAAAACCCCAGGAAACGAAAAAGATGATGTATGTGGGAGGTGTAGTTGGGGCTACAGTGAAAGGAGACGTGTTGAAACGTGCCCATTGGGTATCTTGCTTTAGAAATGACTTTCATTCTCATATTATGAGATTCCTGTCTCCTGTTATACTGCATTTCTTTATAATATTGATGCTATTAGGTGGGTTGATTAAGGCAGGACACCACTGAACGCCTGGGTATGAAATCCACTGAAAAGAAAAGTATCGGGACTTTTTCCTGGTTTCTCTGGACACACAATTGTCTAAGATGTCTTTGGGTGTTCTAGAATGGAATTTGCACCCAAAGGTGTTCCAACATGACAATACGCCTCTGCACAAAGCATTCGTCAGGTGTCCACACCCTTTTATCCATATAGTGTACATGTCATAGGTTCCTCTTTGTTTGCCTTTACACTCTTCCACATCAATTACTTTCGTCTGGCCTTCTTTCTTTTATTTCCTATTTTTTCTTTTTGACTTTTTCTATTTTGATCTCAGCACGGCATCAGGAAAGCTGCAGCTACGTCCAGCTGGGTGATATTAAAGGTAAAAGGTGCTGCTGGCCATCGCATTCGCTCATCATGTTTTAAAAGCGAGGCCACCAATGGGAATGTGACGTGGGGGAAAATATATAAGAGCTGAAAGTCAAATGCCTACAAGCAGGAACTGATATTAATTTGCAAAGGACATAAAAAAAAGAGAGATGGATGGATGCATTCTGAGGGTGAAGAAAAGGAGGATTGAATTATATGAATTATTCCAAATGTTATCCAATACATATTCCAAGACATGTGCAGCAAACGCTAAAAAAAAAAAACACCAGGGTGTGTGTTTAGATCTTGTAAATTATTATACAAACATGGCCTAATTTTATACGGAGGCAGACTGACAACTCGGGTGCCAATTAATTGCGATAGTGCTGAAGAAAAAGGAATGAACGAACGAAAGAAAGAAAGAAAGGATGTGTGTATGCAAAGACAAATGGTAGCCAGAGCAAACTGTTGTTCTCCCCAAATGCACAATATTACAATTGCTAATTTAGTGTGAAGCAGCCCATCAGTTTGGCAACGAGCATGTTCCTGCAAATATCCACAAACACACACACTAACACGCATGTGTGTGTGTGTGTGTGTGTGTGTGTGTGTGTGTGTGTGTGTGTGTGTGTGTGTGTCACTGTTATTGAATGTTCTCTCATTCCTTCGAGTGAAACAGGCTGTGAAAAATGCATCATCACAATCCGGAATAAATTCACATTGAATAAACAGAACAAATGTCACTTAAGGTGTGCCATCAGACTGAAGTCTAAAGGAAGTCTGAAGGAACAAGGCAAAAAGAGCAGCGCACATAAACTCACACACACGCACTCCGATACGCAGTCGTTTCCAAAAGTATCGGAAAACCCGAGCCAAATATATCACCTATTATATGCTACAAATGTAACGTTCGAGTTTGAGATCAAAATATTGCATTATCTGACATACAGGGGTTTCTCGTTGGCCCGGGTTTGCCCTGTTTGATCCATTGATCGAACAATTTATAGCTCTTGGATTGAGCCTTGGGTTTTGCCCAGTGAAAGCTGCATTCGCTATTAAAACAAGATTAAAAAAAACTTTTCCGGCTTCTCCCATTAGGGGTCGCCACAGCGGACCATCCGCATGTTTGATTTGGCATGTTTTTACGCTGGATGCCCTTCCTAACGCAACCCTCCCCATTTATCCGGGCTTGGGACCGGCACTAAGGCTTGTGCAACCCTAATGGCTGGGGTTGGTTCCCTGACTGGCGCCGCATCCTAACCACTAGACCACCAGGGAACGCTATTAAAACAAGATAAACCAACATAAAAACCAGAGAGGTGTCAATGGGAGCAAAGCAAGCCATTTCAAACCAGGTTGCCAGGTGAGGGCTAAGACAAAAAAAGAAAAGACAGCAGTCGGTGGCATTTTCAACAATCTCTGCTGGAAATGGGTCACGATTTTGAGAGCATGTATATAATAGACCATATCACAAGATAACACAAATTGTATGGCTTGGTTACGTACCTCGGTTATGGTTCGGTCCAATTTCGGGGCAAAAAAACTAGTTTTGTGGTGAAACCACAGATGGGAAAGTCAGGCGGACAATATGTTTTGTCCGTATAGCATAGCATATCTTTTTGGAGATACAAAAACACTCTGTTTTTGCTGTATATTGAAAACTTGGGTTGGAGATTAACTATGGAATGATGGATCAGAAAGTCCCGTGTCGGGTGAGCATAAATAATGGAACGGATATACCCAGTATGACCTTTACCCCCCACCACATGACCAACTAGATGTTGCGCTCATGTCACATGCCAGAACTCAGCAGGGACTTGCCAAGGCAAGGCAGAGGAAGCCGTGAAAATGAGGAAAGAACAGAGCAAACGCGGACAACAACGCCGTCAATCAGAGACAGACAGGACGAATCCCACCTCCTGCCTCCAGGACTTCAAAAGAGCACTGATGGGGTTGTCATGCACAAGAATTATCATTCACATTTGAGAGGATATAACCCGGCTCCTGGGTGCACAGATAGGGGGCCAACAGACGGCTCGGCTTCCCTATGACATATAGTCCAAAGAGTGATTTACGCTCACACACACACTCACACAGAGGAATGGCCCGATTAAATGAAAGACAAAATAAAGTATTATCCCTGACTTTCTTTCTGACGAAGACACGTTTCAGATTTCATAAATCACTTGTAGGTTGCTGTTCGCACCGGTAATTACCGGTTTCTTTCTTTTTTTACTTTTTTTTGTTCGATGTCACCACGCAAGACTTTATATAAATTAATATGCACATATTTGCATACATTAGCCAGCTAACATGTCAGACTTCTGTTCCGAAGGTCATGGATTCAAATCCCAGCACCACCGAACGTCTAGGGCCTTGAGCAAGGTCTTTAATCCTCAGTTGCTGAGACAAAAGTAAGTCTCTCCGGATAAGGGCATCTGCCGAATGCCATAAATATAAATGTAAATGTTTATTAAAAAAAATAAATAAAACCTAAGCAATTATTATGACTCCTAAATCAACGTGCAACTTATTTCCTTTTCCAGAAACCAGATCGTGAAGAGAAGTGTTAATGAGATGCACGCTTTAATCGCACCGCTCTGCTCGGTTAAGTGACAGTTGAAGGATGACTAATGCGCTCCATTCCCAAACAACCCCTCACCCACCAACCCCCTCCTCCTTCTGCCACGTGAGTCAGCATCGCTATGGAAGCTGCTGCGATCAACATGGCTGCTGAGGACATCTGCAGAAAACCTGGAAAAAGATTTAGGATTCTAGGGTAAGTGGGTAAAAAGTGGCAGAAAAGCACTCGAGAGAGAAATCACTAATGCACATAGTTTTTCCGGTTGCCTATTTATCTTGTTCTGACTTTGCAGTCGTGTTGTCACACCTCAATCTGTCTTTTATTCTAGCTCTCTGTGCCTTATTATTTTTCTTTCTCTCTCTCTCTCTCTCTCTCTCTCTCTCTCTCTCTCTCTCTCTCTCACTCACTCACTCACTCTTTCTCTCTCTCTCTCTCACACACACACTGTCATTCCCCTTGTTTCCTCAAAGTCTCATTCTATTTCTATATCCATCTCTTGTTATCAGTTGTGTAAGGGCAGACGTACACCAGTGTGTTTGTGTAGACTTGATAACGGATCCTACAGAAAGAATTTAAAAAGGGCCTGAACCTACATGAACTCCTGAACAATAAGCCTTTCCTAGGCACGAAGTTGCAAAACAAGAAAACATGTTTGTAATATTTAATTAAATTCATTTTTATTTGTAGAGCACTTTTGACAAAAGACACTGGAAGCTCCCAAAGCAGCTTTTAAAGCTAGAATGTACCTATAGGTTTGTTCATGTCTAATGAGCGAGTCAATGTAAAGGAGAAAACTCTCTTAGATAGTATGAGAGAGGAACCAGACACCAAAAGCAAACCTCAACATCAACACCGAATGTCCATTCATTAAAGTTCCATCATTGTTAAGGTGCTGTTCAGTGCTGAAATGCAGAACTGTTTATGCAAACTGTGGTTCTGAACCACTATATGAGACTGTTGATATTAATTCCAGTGCAAATCCATCCTCAAAGTTCTGGAGTTGCTTTGCAACTTCATGAATCTTTAGGTTGTTGATGTGGAACCATAACCAGGTTATGATTTGATGATTTGGCCCTCACAGGGTTCCATCTTTGGTCAGTGTGGATATTGATTGTTTGTAATATGAACAAAGTCAAACTGGTTCTTATTCAAAACAGAACTCTCAGGTTGAAGAAACCAGCTAAAAATTCAAGCCAACAGCTATATGCATACACACACACACACACACACACACACACACACACACACACACAACTTTTAATGACTTGTGTGTGTGATTGAGAATCAGTGTCCTCATTAAGTAATACAGCGATAAAGAATGCAGAGTAAAGTGTGGGAATTTAAGTCAGCAAAGGCCACGTTTAAGGGGCATGGTGTTTGCTGAGAGATGGGGTTTGAGTTTTCTCCATTTTCTCGCCTCCCGTCACCCCTGTACTCTTTTACTCTCTCTCTCTTTCTCTCACTCTTTTTTTTTTTTTTTAAACATGCTACATGCCACTGAGATACCAGTATTCAGTGTTCCTGTGTGTTCCTACAAAGGCTCAGGACCACAGCTTGCCTGAACAGTCCTCCATTTCAGCATCAATCACTGAACAGCACCTCAAAAATGATGGAACTGTAACAAATTAACATTCAGTGATGCGAAGGGTTTCTGTTTAAATCTGGTTCTTCTGAGGGTTTCTTCCACATGAAATCTCAAGAATTCTTCCCATGGCACAGTCGCCACTCGCTCGCGCATTAGAGATAGACATAGAACTATAAAGAGAAAGTTATACATTCTTTTATACAACTTTATAACCACTTTATCTCGGTAAAGCTGCTTTGAGACAACGTCCATTGTAAAAGCACTTTACAAATAAAATGAGTTGCGCCGAAACATGGCAATAAATTATTTCTAGTATGAATTAGTAGCGAGACAAGGACAGGTGTTTTAATCTGTAAATGTGTCCTCCACAGATTTGGCCTGGTTTCTGACTCACTTGATTCTATGGGAAACATCAATAGAGCATTTGTGGTCTTTCTCAGGCATGACAAACACTCCTCCTGTATTGCATTAATACTTTTGGTGCAATTTTGTTTGTGTGTCAATACTTGTGTGTATGTGAATCGCGACGCTCTTTGACCTTGAAATTACATTGCTTATTGGATTGCATCCGATTGCGTCATCAGTTAAAACACATTCTGATGCATTTGAGGCGCAACCAAACTCAGAAACTCAGACTACCTCCAGCAGGTTTGGCATGTTTGGGACTTCCTGGTCCGCTTGACGCCTTTCGCATCACCAATTATTTATGCGGAACGTGTCCTGTTTCAGACTAAACCAGCGTGCCAGCGTGAAAGCCTCCCTTATTCATCTGTTCTCACCTAGTCATGTGGTAAGGGTATGCGGTGTGTGTGTGTGTGTGTGTGTGTGTGTGTGTGTGTGTGTGTGTGTGAGCAATTTTTGCGTTCAAGGCTTCTCGAAGCCGCCACAGACTCGGCTATGTATAGAATAATGTTCAGAAAGAAAAAATGCTAGAAGCAGCCCAAGAAAACATAATAACATTCAGCAACTCAGTCATGAGCCTCGAGGCAACAGCGAAAAGATGGCATGAGGGGAGACGGACACGTCTGTGTGGATTTGATTACAGATCCTGCAGAAAGAAAGCACAAAGAGGCTGAACCTTGTTAAGGTGATTTACCCAATGATGATGAAGCCATTGTAGCTTCTCTCAGACCTGAGATTGCAAAACAAGAATTTGAATGAACTAATGAGATAAATGGTTTGAAAGCATGTAGAAAGATAGTTTGGTTGGTTGCTTTGGTAGGTTGAATCAGGTCAACAAAACCTGCTTAAAAAAAAGTACGGCCAAAGGCTGGCTTTCTTTCATATGAATAATATTTAGAGTAGTGTCAGGGCCACACCGGACAGCAGAGGCTCACATAAGTGGTATGCATGATATGTAGTGCATGGGGCAAGAAAGATAGGGGGCGCCACTGCATGTATTTAGTTATTCTTGTATTTATCGCTTTTTGGGGGGGCATCAACCATGGTCTTGCATACCCCTGAGGGTATGTCGCGAATGAAAAGTCGCAAACTATCGAGGTAGCGAGTGTCAAGGTTCCACTAAAGGACAGACCATTAAGCAGTTATGAAAACATACATTTTTTTTAGCATTTTTCTGTATGTAATTGTTTAAACAGTTACTGGAATGTGAATAACTTAAAATAGAATACAAATTCAAATGAATTGGTGGTGGTGGGCTTGGGGTGGTATCCCCTCCAAATTTACGCTAACAGTTTGCGAAAGAACAGTATGTGGTTCTTTCGAAAAATGTTAGCATAAATTTGGAGGGGATATGCCCCCCCAAGACCATCGCCACCAATTCATTTTGATTTGCAGAAAATTAGTATGGTGTGTGTGATGTTCTATGCCATATTATTCATAATTCTACACTATTCGTGTTATTACACACACATTTGTGTATGTCGTCTCGGATCCCAAACTACCACCAGCATCCAGACCTTCCTGGGAAGCTGAAGAGCTCAATATGACTGAAACTCCTGAGGGAAATTGTGTTTTTTCTTTTCCCTCTATTTAATAAACTAGCATGCTAGCATATCGTCCTGTCAAGCCTACTTTATAATACAGCCTGGTGTAGCCTATTGTCCGAACGCAGACATTGAATTGAAAACCGCGAACAGAACAATGCGATACCTTGCATCATTACAAGCCTAATAGTTTTGTGTGTTTTTTGCCGTTTTGGTTTAATCTGTCATTTTTTTTCTTTGTTGCTCTGTTCTTTTCTTCTCGACTGTTCTGTTCTATTCTATCCGTTGATGATTGCGCCACCATTTGAGGCAATGATACTAATAACAGTGTTTGATTTTTCTCCTCGAGGGAACGAACGGCGCCTCGACAAACATGTCAAAGTGAACAAAACGCTGCCTGTCAGTGCTTTATGAGGCTTCCTGACCGTAAACAGCCTGACCTTGGTTTTCTGAGCGGACAGACCATGGCAATTTTAGTACCGCTATAAAACATGTACATTACAGTCCCTTCTAGTCTCATATGCTTCACCCAGAGCAACAACACCACACACACACAACGATTTGGAGAACAAAAACGCCTGGTATAGAGCTTTGAGCAATCGACGTTGTCCCAATGCATCTTTACAGAAATAAACCAATGACACATAGACGTTTTTCACGTCAGAAATTTGTCCCTAGAACTCTCATGAGCTAGGTTGTGATGGTTGCCTGAGGATGAAACCTTGAGAAGAACTAGAATTAAAAGGGGGGCCTTCACTGTCTCAGAAACCCTGAACACCCATTCGTTACAGTTCCATCATTGCGATGGTTCGGTGTTTACTCTTGGACACTTGGGTGGTAGTTTTCCCAAGACATTGTAGCAAAATTGCTGTTTATAATAATTCCAGCCCAAATCCATCTTTAACCATCTTCAAATTCTCCTCACTATTCACCAGATCAATCAAATAAAATCTCCCCTTTACCATCTCATTTATTTCTGACACCAAGGTTAATCCCATCCCTGCAAAATGTACCCTGAATGCTTCCGAAATGTAGGACACCGAGGATTTGTTCAGTACCATTTGAAGTCTACTGCAGTGGTTCTTAAACTTTTTTTTCTATCATTCCTCACTTTAGAGAGGGGTAGATTTTCAAGCTCTATTTGTCCTCCATCTGTTCATCAAGCACCACAATAAAAGTGTAGTTGCATTAGGTAGCCTAAGTGTTTTAATTTACTTGCATTAATTCACTTAACGGTTTGTTTTTGGTTGCCTATATATATATATATATATATATATATATATATATATATATATATATATATATATATATATATCCTGCTATTCACTGCGCCCCTCCTGTCATATCTGTATTCGCCACTAGAGGGGCGTGCCCTTGCACTTTAAGAACCACTGGACTACCGCAACTTGCTTCTGGCATAACTGCCTTGATGCGCCCTCTGCCCTGATGTGCAACCAATCCAGAGTTGCTTTTAACCTCCCGATGTTCTCAAACATTGCAATACTCCCTCCACTGGCTATTTGTAGCTTTCTGATGGGCTAAAAAGCCCATGTACATGCTCTGTAGCGTTCATCCTTAAGCACTTCCCCACAATCTTTCAGGAAGATATGAACCAAGGCTATCCTCTGCCCTAGGCAATGGAACGAACTTCTATGCATCACTGGCTTTCTTTAAAAGATAACTGAAGACCTCAAATTTGACCAAGTAGCCTCTTAAAACCTGTCCATTATGGAAGAAGTGTAGGAGACTGGACAGGTGGGGCACAGGATGCATTTATATTTTTTCCCTCTCTTAAGAAATGAATTTACACTCAAAGCAACTAGAAAACTAACCATTAGGTCATTAATGCAAGTAAATGAAAATACGTAGGCTACCTAACGCAACTACACTTTTATTTTGGAACATTGTTGATTTAGA
The DNA here is from genome assembly GCF_014805685.1 of Silurus meridionalis. NCBI lineage: Eukaryota > Metazoa > Chordata > Actinopteri > Siluriformes > Siluridae > Silurus > Silurus meridionalis. Next base: position 25,197,403 of record NC_060892.1, read on the forward strand.
ACATCAATAAAATCGACATTTTTGTCTTTTTTGGACATTTAAAGGACAAGTAGGGCTTGAAATGACAGAAAAAGAAGTTCCACTGCAGAGAACCCCTGCAGTTGTCTTGGAATGGGACTGAACAAATCCTAGGTGGTGCCTTATTGCCGTGCAAGGGGACTCTTTTGAAATGAATGCTGCAAATACTCAAAATCCCTGATCTAACGGACTAGCATGCGGCTGTGTTTATCTGTCGGAACATCGAGGGACATAGCGCCGAATTGTAGATAAAATTCTTATTCGATTTTATTCAGGTTTCCCTACGGTGATCCGTCCTCTAACGTCTTATTGCAAGGAGAGTTAAGCGCGTCCTTCGCCCACTCTGTCATCTTTTATCGACTTCCTTCATGCTTCACCGGTTGCCTTTCCATGTCATTGTGTATACATTTGGAAATATTGTCTTTTATGTATGTACGTGTGTGTGTGTGTGTGTGTGTGTGTGTGTGTGTGGGGCTAAGCGCAATTTATTGAGTGTTCCATGAAACCTTCTTATCCTCTTTAGGCATTAGTACAAGGAACCGTTCTCTTGACCTTATGGCTTCATCTATTCAGGTGTGTATCAGATGACATTTAGCATGCAGTAAGTGTGATCGCTTCTCATTTAGTTTCCATCCTGGACTATAATGAAGCCTGGAGGAGGACAAGATTGTCCCATAAGCTGGAAACCTGAAATTACACACACCAATTTCAGATGCTAGGTGTAATAATTTAGCTTAATCAGAGGAAATTTGTTTTCGAGTGCAGTATATTGGAGATGCTACCGCTCCGATCGCATGACCTCGACACTCTCTGCTTAGCATATGCACGTTAGCGACGATACGAATGCTAAATTCTATGCTACTATATTTCTTTCTCGGTTGCTTTCAGAAAGGTTGTTTTTTTTTTTAATATACCTACAGACGAAAAAACAAGAACGTGGCACAACAGCTGATGCCCGGATTTTTTTGATAACGTTCTCCATTGACCCCCCATCACGAATTGATTCCGCGATTCTTATTAGCAACCCCCTCCCACCTTCTTGTCTTCTTTATACATTTCCCGTCTTTCATCTGCTTCTCTGAACTGTTCTTCTAAGAGCCTCTGCTCGAATCAAAGCCTATTCGGACAAGACAAGCTTGAAGATGCTTTAAGTATCTGTGACATATTTTCATGTTTTGTTTTGGAGTTTTTTAACGTCTCCTCTTGTAGAATTTCAAAGAAACCCGGAGCCGCATTTATATATTATTTATTTTTATTTCATTTCTGCATAAATTAGACGGAATTAGATTCACATCCACATATAGCCCTGGGACGAACGTTAATATGCAGCGAAGATTCAGATTCTGTTAGATTCAGCATGCAGAACATCGACTTGTTGGTTTGTTGCACGGCGTAGACGTTCGGGTCCGCTAATGAAAAGATGCGCTTGCATGCAAATTTGCGAGGGACGGGGGGTGGAATTGGGACAACGGGGGGACGTCGTGTTTGGGAGGATAAACGGCGAACCAAGTTTCGTTTTTTATCTTCTCTACGAGTGTATATTTTACTCTGTGTTACCAGGGGTAGGTGATGGCTGAGTGGTTAAGATGTTGGCCTTCTGATGAGAAGTTCGTAAAGTCATATCTCACCCCCATGCTGCTACTGCTCGGCCCTTAAGCAAGGCCATTAACTTTGGGAGATTGTTGTAGGTCGCTCTAAATAATGGTATCTAATAAAATGCCGTCTAAACACGTTTTTGTGTTTAGCTCTAGATCTCGGGTTCGAATACCAGCACCACCAAGCTGCCACTACTGGGCCCTTGAGCAAGGCCCTTACCACTCAATTGCTCAGTTGTATAAATGAGATCTGTAAAAGGGCGTCTAATAAAATAACACAAATTTTCAAGGCACATTTTTTTAGCTCAGTGGTTAAGGCAATGGACTTTGGATTGGAGGGTTTCAAGCTCAAATTTCAGCACCACCAAGCTGCCACATGCAGGGCCCTTGAGCAAGGCCCTTACCCCTCAATTGCTCAGTTGTATAAATTATTTCATTGTATGCCGCTCTGGCTAAGGTTGTCTAATAAAATGCCGTAAATGTTCTATACACATTTTTTTTTAGCGCAAAATCTCCAATGTTTGAATCCCAGCACCACCAAGCTGCCACTACTGGGCCCTTCAGCAAGGCCCTTACCTTTTAATTGCTCAGTTGTATAAATGAGATCTGTATAAGGGCGTCTAATAAAATGACGCAATTATTTGCGGCACGTTTTTCTTAGCTCAGTGTATAAGGCATGGAACTCTGGATCGGATGGTCTCAAGTTTAAATCCCAGCATCACCAAGCTGCCACTGCTGGGCCCTTGAGCACGGCCCTTACCTCTCAAATGCCCAGTTGCATGAATGAGATCATCAAGTCACTCTTGATAAAAGCGTAATAGTAATAGTTGTAAGACTGAAATGCTGCAAATGTTCTAAACACGTCTTTTGGTCTCTGGATCGAAAAGGTCTCAAGTTTAAATTTCAGCACCACCAAGCTGCCACATGCTGGGCCTTTGAACAAGGCCCTTAACCCTTTGGGAGATTGTTGTAGGTCGCGTTGTAGGTCACGTCATTTTTTTTTTTTTTTTAGCTCAGTGGTTAAGGCATTTGGACTTTGGATTGAAAGGTTTTAAGCTCAAATTTCAGCACCACCAAGAGGCCACATGCTGGTCCCTTGAGCAAGGCCCTTAACCCTCAACTGCACAGTTGGAAGCCGCTCTGGATAAATGCGTCTGCCAAATGCTGTAAATGTCAATGTCTCTAGGAGCTCCTAGTTTCTTTCTTTTTCCGTTCACAATTTCTGCTTGGCTTTTCAACTCCCTCTATTCAACATTTCTGCTCTTTACTTTTCCAATCACTCGAAACCTCTTGTCCTTCACACGTGTCACGTTGTTCCAATCATTTCTTTCCATCCCACCTTGCGTACTTGAGCGTATCCCGATTCCTCCTCCGGTTAGCTTTTATCCGCCTTCGGCTGCCTCCTCTTTTCTCCTCCATGTCGTTCGCGTCCCACAAGATCTCAACGGTTGTGTGTTTCTTCGCTCCGTCCCGGCCGATGAATCGTGTCATGGGATGGAATAGGTAAAGGTGAGTCAAAGACGTCCACAGATAGAAAGAGCAAGAGACAAAAAAGAGCAAATCTGTTCTTATTGAAGCGACTCAGCAAATCCAAAAAAAAATGGACCTTTGAGAATTTTGTTTGTTTGAAGGTTGAGCTGGTTTGGGAAAAACACAAAAAAAACAAAGCCGGATTGAATCATTACTTTTATATGCTATTGATTTGGAAAGAAAGCGCATTGGAGCGTCACACGTCATAAGACCTACAAACATTCCCTCCCTGGATGAATAGCGCGCTTGCATTTATAATTTTCAGGGTCAAAATTCAATGGCATTAAAGAAAGAAGAAGAAAAAAAACGACGCGTGTAGGCAATTGTGGTGCTTTAATTTATTAATTCATGGGGATTTATTCAGGGACATTCGCGATACTTTAATCGGTGCTGACCTCTTCATTATTACAACATTCTTGTGTCTTCTTCTGAATGAGCCTAAGGCGAAATAAATGCGATGTCTAACTATTTAATGAAAGGATTAATTGTGTCAAGTGAAACCACTTGTTAGAAATATGAACAACGTGTTCTGGATGCATTGTGCGATTCATTATCTTCTCATTAGTTCTGATCTAAATAGAAGAGGACACCAGAAGGATTCTTTTGTCTACATTATTGAGACACATGTATTGGCAGAAACCTGATTTTTTCAGCCGTATGAGGTTCTTCATCAAACTGTTGGAGGCAAACAATTTGTTTAAGATCTTCCACTTCATCTTCAACTTCATCTACAACTTCATCTAGGAGACCTGACACTTGTGGACCGAATCGCTACAAAATCAGGGGGAATAGACAGACAGACAGACAGAAAGAACACAGTGAGAGAAAAAAGAAAGAAAGAAAGAAAAAAAGAAAGAAAGAAAGAAAGAAAGAGCATGGTGAGAAAAAGTAAGCAAGAAAGAACAGTGAAACAATCCATCCATCCATCCATCCATCCATCCTCTGTCCACATAAAATGTGGAAAAAGAAGAAAAAGAGCACAGTGAGAAAAGAAAGAAAGAAAGAAAGAAAGAAAGAAAGAAAGAAAGAAAGAAAGAAAGAAAGAAAGAAAGAAAGAAAGAAAGAAAGAAAGAAAGAAAGGACATAGTAAGAAAGTCTAATAAAATGTGGTCTGTCTGTCTGTCCTTATAAAATTTGTGAATATCAGTAGGAGCTCAGTGGTTAAAAAGGTCTGACCAGAAGGCCGTCAGTTTAAATCCCATTAGCACTAAGCTAACACTGCTGGGCCCTTAAGCGAGGCCCTTAACCCTTAAATGCTCAGTGGTATAAATGACATATCTGTAAGTGGCTCTGGACAATGCCGAATACACATGCGGCAGCGTGTGGGGTTGCTGCGGATGTCAGTCAAAGACCCACTCCTGCAGCGTCCAATAGTGTTGACTAGCATCAAATAGCGTCCAATAGCGTCGATCGCCGTCGGAAACAAATGACTTCCTGTAGCCTTCCTCATTACAGAGTCTCGGCTGTGTAGCGTTTCTTCTCTTTGACTGCTACTAGAAAGCTGGATGTGTTTACAGTCAACACAGTGAAGCAGTCTGGGTGTGATTAGAACATAAACCTAATCTCGTAGCCTTTTCTTCTTTTGTTGTGTTTCTTTTCTGCTGAATCTGTTTACTCTTCCAAAGTCACGATTTGCTTCGACTGCAAAAAAAAAAAAAACAAGCTTCGAGAACATCATCTTCCCTCCTTCCCCAATAACAGGGCTGACAGAAAAGAGGTTATAGAAGAAGGCAGGAAAATAATAATCGGTGTAATGAACGAAACCTTCTGATTTGACACACGGGTGCGGTAACGCTGTTGTTCCGAGCAGTTTATTGGATGTTCTCGAACCTCTACTCGGAGACCATGAATCATGAGTTTTAAAACCGTCGCCGTTTTACCTCTGAATCCGGGCAACACGCAGCGGTGATTTACGCTAATTTTTTTTTTTTACAAGCTTTCAAGACTTTTATTTGTCAGAAATATTTATAGATGTTACAGTATATTCAGAAGAAAGATGGCAGTGAAATGAAAAATACCCGATCGGCGGCTTAGAAATTGTGCAGAAATTTTGATAGTTTGCAGCCCCTAGAGGATCTGTGGCGGTACTGCAGGAGGTCCGCTAAATAAATAATATTTAAAAATATTATAATTAATACATTAAAATTCTATAAAAATTTAAAAAAACATCTGAAGTATCATCCACCTCAGAGTGAAAAGAAAATGTACGGAACTGCAAATCTTTAAAAAAAAAAAAGGGGCATCTGCAAACAATTATGCAAAAGATTTCCGTTGTATAAAATATAAAAGAATAATAGAAAAAAAAGGGAATATGCAGTGGAGCATCTTCCCAGAAGAGTGGAGCTTATAATAAGAGTAAATTTGATCTAAATTTTGGATGCTCAGAAAGCACAAGCGATGTTATAAAGTTACACTTAAACAGCAATCAACAACGGCGTTCTCGTTACTTCCTGTCAAATAAATCCTCTCCGACAGATACACACTCAATAAACGGGATTAACAGCCAGTCGGTGTTTCGTTTCTTGGTAAGACTCTGAGCCACCTCGAGAAAAAAAACGAGTGCGAGAGCAGAAACGTGGGTTTAAAGCGGATCTGGAAGGCAGCTAAAGCAGGTAAAGCCTCAAAATGGACAAATAAACTGAAGCATAAAAGAGGATTAATTAAAAAAGGGTGTGGAACATGGACGGATTATCCGTGTCACCAGTCTGGACAGAGGGCTGCAGGACAATTGCAGGAATACAGATACTAGAAAGTGGATCAATTTCGAAAAAACGGGTTGTCGAGTCGCGGGGCGTGAAAACGGAGGCTTTCGGAAAACGGTAGCCGTTAAATAAACGGCGGGCGGAAATTCGTTGCTGTGATTTTAGACGAGAACGTTTTCAAATCGATCCGGATTTAATATAGACGTAACGTAGACGTAACGTAGACGTAACGTAGCCTAGATATTTTTTAAAAAAAAACCAGCATGCACAAGAAGAACGGAAAATGGCGCTAATGCTATAATATCCTCAAGGGAAATGACACTATATGCGTATGCTCATATTAGTTTTCGTCGTCTGCTTTTTTGTTTGTTTGTTTGTTTGTTGTTACTGTTTTTTTTTTTTTTCAAATCGTTCGGAAAGCCGACTCTTCGGTAGCGCTGTTCCCGGCTCGCGTTCTGCCGGTGAATTATGAGCCGTTCTGTACCGGAGTAAGGAATCGATAGCTCAGAGGCTACAACCCATCTTTTCCATACACAAATAGAGGGCCATGAGCTGTTTGCGCTATTACACAACAGGCGTTCGCATGAGTGTCACATCTCCCATTAATGGTGTATCGATCCTGTCCTTACAGTTTTGTGCATCCCACCTCCTCCTCCTCCTCCTTCTTTCCCCTCCTCACATTTCTTAGCTTTTCTTCCCCCCCCTCGTGTCTCTCTCTGCTGCTTGTGGGTTTGTACGAACAGCCCCTACTTTGGTCGAGAAGATTATGGTGGGCTTCCTACACTGCCGAGTGACTAATAGGCTGTCCGACTAGATAAATTACACTTTAAGCAAGAGAAAATAGCTCCTGAGAGTAGCTTCCCACATCTCTCTCTCTCTCTCTCTCTCTCTCTCTCTCTCTCTCTCTCGTTTTTATCTCTCGCTTGGCCTCTGATCCGTGCGACAGGTCGTAAGGAGTGTGAAGTGCACCCAGCCAGCATGCGACACATCAATAAAGGAATTATGCAGATGAATCCCGTATGTGTCAATGGATTATGAAGATCCTCTGATGTTCCTCTCCCTCCCTCCCCCTGTTTTCTCTCTTCTCTCCCAACTTTCTAATCAGTCGATGGAAAGGGGTTTGAAAACTCGCAAGAAAATGTTTGCGATTCGAACGGACGTGTGTATTTATTTTTTCGTCTTAAAGGTCACTCTTTCTTCCTTCTTATCGTATGCTAGCTGAGTGAATGCGGCTAAGAGTGACCACTGCAGCTCGGGTTAGAAGGCGTTAGGGGGGAAGAGCAGAAAAAAAAGAAATGAAAAGGAATGCATTGTAGGCAATTAGTAGGCTTGGGAAAGACAACGATACACACTGTGTGTATATTATTGTGTGTATATTTGTTTTATGTCTTTTGTGAAGACAGACACAGACAGACAGACAGACAGACAGACAGACAGACAGACAGATAAAACAACACAAACAGAAAAATAGATTATTGAGATAGACAGACAGACAAATTAACAGACAGACAGACAGATAGACAAATTAACAGACACACAGACAGAAAAATAGTTAAATGCAAATTGTCGGCCAGACAGACAAAAAGGTAGATTGACAGTCAAACACAGACAGACAGACAGACAGACAGACAGACAGATAGAGACAGATAGATAAATAGATAGATAAAACAACACAAACAGAAAAATAGATAAATGCAGATAGACAGACAGACAAATTACCAGACAGACAGACAGACAGACAGACAGACAGACAGACAGACAGACAGACAGACAGATAAAACAACACAAACAGAAAAATAGATAAATGCAGATAGACAGACAGATAGACAGACAGATAGATAGATAGACAGACAGACAGACAGACAGACAGACAGACAGACAGACAGACAGACAGACAGACAAACAGGTAGATTGACAGACAGACAGACAGACAGACAGACAGACAGACAGACAGACAGACAGATAGATAGATAGATAGATAGATAGATAGATAGATAGATAGATAGATAGATAGATAGATAGATAGATAGATAGATAGATAGACAGATCAACAGACACACAAACAGAAAAATAAATAAATGCAGATAGACAGACGGCCACACAGACAGACAGATAGATAGATCAATATATCTGAATTGCTCCCAGACTTTATGGCAGACGTTGATGTTCATGATATGAAGCTGAAATCAGATTGGTCCATTCTCTGATCTAATAAAGGCGTTCCTCCGAGCTGAAGAGCAGAGGGGAAGATGTGCGCCGACTCTAAAGTGACTCCTGCAGTCAACGCCACAGTAAAGGATGGAACGCCAAGAGGTTTTCCTTTTTTTTCCTTCTATGTCGTTGTTTTCTTTTCCTTGTACATCCCTCCTCTGTCCCTCCATCCATCCTCATGCACTCTGATGAAGCACAGGTTGCTGTGTTTAATAAGAACCCCTTATGTTCCTCTGCTTTATCATCCAGCCAGGCAATATAGCATAGTGAAAGCTGAGCTACGGCTGAGGAAGTCGAGGAGGTGCTGCTGGTGAAATGAGAGAGGTAAATAACACACTATGATTACTGTGCATAAATAGGCCTAAATGGGACAGACAAGGTGCTCATATTCTTTGCTCTGGGCAGAGGAGAGGGAGGAAGAGATTATATTACCGGAGCAGCATGTGTTGGACAGGATGCTTTATGAGGCAGGCAGTAATTGTGATTTTGATCATGCTTTGACAATACAGCAGTACAGACATGCCAGCGGAGACGGTTTAATTTAAAGAGAAATAAACCGGATGCCAATCTCCTACCTGTTCTAACCTCTGAAATAACGCAAGATTGGAAGAAGAAATAATACAGAGACGAAACCTATTTTATGCCGATATTATGTCTCATTTTATGGCCGGAGACATGACACTTTCACGGCTTAATAATCCACCAATTATTATTATTATTATTATTATTATTATTATTATTATTATTATTATTGTATATAATTATATAGACAGAAGAAGGTGCTAACTTAGTGGTTAATGCTCTGGGTTACTCAGCAGAAGTTCAGGGGTTCACTCTTCAAGCTGCCACCTCCTGGGGCCCTAGAGCAAGGCCCTTAACTGTCGGTGCTCCATGGGAGCTGTATACACGCTTTAAATACATTTTTTTCTTCTTAGAATTCACACTAAATATAGATGATTGTCACGTGTATGTTGCTCCTAGCGTGGTTTCAAATAAATACAAAAAAATCAATTTAACAACATTTAAAATTAATTGTTGTTTTTTTATTAGCCGAAATATGGAGGATTATCAAATGTGCACATTCTTCAATCAGTTCAGATAAATAATTCAATGAATAAATTCAATTAACTATTTGATATCTGTATCTGTTTATTTAATTTAACAATTAAAAAAAGAAAAACAACAATCTAAATAAAGCCTGTATTTATATATATATTTATATTAAGGAGTAGATGTCTGTGTGAACTGGAATGCAATGCTCTGCTGCCCCCTGCTGATAAAGCGTAGTCTTTACAAGGAATCTTTTTACCTTTTTGATTTATTTATTTGATTTTTTTATTATGATTATTTTTTATATTATAAATAAAATTTATAATTGAATTTTTTCTTCCTATTTTTATGCTTGTAACTTATAAATGTACTATATGAAATAGATTATTATTATTATTATTATTATTATTATTATTATTTATCTTAATAATAATTATAAATATTATTATTATAAATATAATTATAATAATAATAATAATTATTATTATTATTATTATTATTATTATTATTATTATTATTATTATTATTATAATATTTATAATTATCATTATCATTATTATTATTATATTTATCATTATTATATATTTATTATCATTATTATTCTTTTTTTTTTTTTTTTTCACTTGAACCAGGAGAACCCAACTTTTTCCAGCGTGTTCTTCACAAATCTTATGAAACATCTTTAGTCAAAAATCTCATACGAATCTAATAGTGTCCACTGACCTTAATGAAAACTTTTCTTAATGTCTCTCTCTCTCTCTCTCTCTCTCTCTCTCTCTCTCTCTGTCTCTCTGTCTCTTTGTTTCTCTCCTTCACTACACAGATTGTCTTTTTAATTACATCCCGTACAGAATAAAGTAAACGCATTAGAGGACATTGATAGATCCGAGTTCTTCACACGATCGTAATCGCAGCCGAAGTAATTAAATGCAGGTGTTGATCATCAGAACTTTGTATACCAAAGAATCCACATTATCTGGTTTAAATAAATCGTCTGTCATTCTGACAATTTGTTTACACATCTGTAAGTCTTTTATTTCTTTGTTTTCTAATGCTGGCTTGTCATCGAAACCCACAGAGAAAATGTTTAGAACCGGAATCTTTCAGAACACGAGGAAGGATTTCAATCGCAGGGATCAGTTCTGGGTTTGTGTTGAAGAAAACATCACTATAGGCTTTTATACTGCATTTAAACACCAGCAGACTTCAACCGTGTAGAAATACTGCAATCTGTCAGTCAGTGAGTGCACAACAGTGCAATTAGATTTTGTTTAAATATTAGGAATAAAACTAAAAAAAAAAATTTTTTTTTTTAAATTTCAGCAATTTTATATATGTGAAGTAAGAATTGAATTTTTAAAAGCATCTTTCTTTCTTTAATTTTTTTTTCTTTAATTTTTTTTTTTTATGCTTTGAAGAAATTCTTACTTCACATATCCCAGGGATGTTAGAAAGCAGGGGTCAGAGATGATACAGCGCCCCCCCCTGGAGCTCAGAGGGTTAAGGACTTAAACCTTATGACCTTCTGAGAAGTAATACAGAACATTGTTATTAAGTAATTCCAGTTCCTTTCTTTTTTACCGCCCCATTATGATCCTATTTATTGTATATATAAAATTAATAATAATAATTTATTGTTTTTTTTTTTTATAAAATCATGAGTAGTTCAAAGATAAAACCCTGAAAAGCAAAAAAAAAAAAAAAAAAACATCGGATTAAACTTTCTGAAACTTAAAATAAAAAAATTAAAAATTTAAAAATCAGTTTTAGCTTTGTAGCATATAAGTACATAAATGAAGCATTTCACGATATGTAAAATAGTATTGTTCATATAAAAATAGACTTTATTTTAAAAAGCATCTTTTGGTAAAAAGTGTTAAAAAGTGCAAAACATCAAATTGACTTTCGAAAGCCTTTACACATCAAAAATGCTACATTTTGAAAGCCGTGTGTGTTTTGTACACAATTTAAATCTTTAGGTGCCAAAAAGGAAACTTTTTACAGGTTTATTATATGATATGACAAATCTGGCTTTGACTTAAATATTACTTTTTTTTAAATAAAAAAAAATTATTTCATGTTTTTTTATTAATATTATTTTTTTATTTAAATGAAGATTTTTTTAAAAACCTGAAACATTTTATCATTTAAATTGTTGCAGCTGCAAGTGTCATTTACAACCACCCCCATTATGCCGCCAATTTATTTTTCCTAACTTTTTTTACTTATGTGTAGTTCATTAATAAAGGCCTGAAAAGCAAAAACTTTTATTCTATAAAAAATTATATGTACAAATATGAGTTTTAGCCTTAGAATAAAAGAAAAGCATTTATTTATTTCAATTTTTTTATTTTTTTATTTATTTTTTTACACAAACGCATTTTTTTTTTTTTTACAGAAATAAAGCACTTTTTTTTACATTTATGATATATGACAAACCGTGTTTTTTTTTGGTTTTATTCAAATATGATTTTATTTTTAAAAGCTAAAATGTGTAAAAAAGTGCAAAACGTGAATGAAAAAGGGTTCTTAGGTGCAGGAAAGGCGATTCCAAAATTATTCCCAGGTTTATGATGAGATATGACAAATCAAGTTTTGACTAAAATATTTGTTTTTCCATTGAAATATGGTTTATTGTATTTATATTATTCTTTTCTTTCTAATAACCACGTGTAGTTAATTTCTGTAAGAAAGTAGCTTTTGGAACATGGGGTCGAATATATTTTGCCATTCAATTCGACATGTCATTGAACTACTTACATTCCCAATTACTTCCAAAATTGCATATTGAGGCATCCTTTGGGCAAACAGGGACCCTTTTTTTCCTCTCATCATCAGAACAGCTGGTCTAAAGAAGGATCCGATGGACCGGATCAAGTCAATGAAGTGTAGGTTTTTCCCAGATGTGAGTTGCCAGTTCCAGATGCGTCTTCTTTGGGTATATGTGGATTGTCTGCTGCATCAATGAAGATCCCCAGCACAACAGTTGTTCTCAGGCTGGCTGTGATTTGCAATACCTGAAGAGAGACTCAGTGAAAGTGAATGGAGATGGTGAGTATTATTATGTCTGATCAAGCCACACAACAAAATCTCAATTATATCCATGACTGATAAAACCTCTTCATCTAATTACATGAAAATCTACTTCACTGTACCACAGGTTTACGTTCCTGTAGTGTATAATGTTCCGAACTACGAGCCAGATTTCAATAAGAATGATTCTAACACATACCTATTGGATTATTAGTTAAATTATTGTTGTTAGTTCTTAGTACTTGGATCGCAATCTACACTATATGAACAATATCGCCACATTGTGGACAAAAAGGTAGACTGATAGTCAAACACAGACAGACAGACAGACAGACAGACAGACAGACAGACAGACAGACAGACAGACAGACAGACAGACAGACAGACGGACAAAAAGCTAGATTGATAAGCAGATAAAATGTAGATAAATAGACAGACAGACAGACAGACAGACAGACAGACAGACAGACAGACAGACAGACAGACAGACAGACAGACAGATAGATAGATAGATAGATAGATAGATAGATAGATAGATAGATAGATAGATAGATAGATTGGACGAACATTGATTGTATCGCCTAGGAAAACAACCTAGCCGAGTTCGTCTGGTAAAACATGCCTGTAGCTCTGCACACATTAATACATCTGAGTTAGACTTTTTTATTTTCTACGGAGGAAGAGAAATGTATTTGGTCTCAGTCATACTTAAAAATACATTCAGAAGAAAAGCTAGACATCATGTGGAGGTCGCCCAACCCTGAAGCTAGCTAGCGTGTCTCATCCCGGGAAAGGGTTTGTTCTCCACTTCCAGACCAGTGAATACGAGCGGTACTACTGGATTACAGCCTCTGAGGGGCGCTGCACATTGAGTCTGCATCTCTGGTGAGTAGGTTGGATTTTAAATGTTTTTGTCATGTTATTAGACAAATATTGATTCTGAACTGCTCCAGATGTTGTAGGTGACACAGTTGAGGTTGTAGTGTAGAGGTTTGGAGTCTTAACTGGGTTTCTTGCTTTAGTAAAATGTTATTCACACTTGAATTATGTATTGTATTCATGGTTTCTATAATCGCGACATGATAGTGGTGGTATTAAGAGGTGGATTAAGTCGGGTACGTCCCCACTGAAGGCCCAGGTACCAAACGCACGGCTCGCCACTGAGACCTATAAAACTCCATGCTAGCCGTGAGCCTTCAAAAAACATGCAAATAGCAAACACATAAGCATTTAAATTTTTTTTGCTCTATGAATTAGGATTTTTTTTTTCCAATGTTTTAACAGATAATCACATTTCAGTCCATGGATGTAAATACACCAGTAGTTTTATATCGAAGCTAGACAGCAGAGAGCAGCCTTGCTTCGCATTGTTCCAACACAACATCTGGGGCACTTCCACGGGCAACAAACTGAAGGGAATCGCAATAGCCATTCACCAGCAGCAGGGGGCAGTATCATCTTATGACTGCTAGGGTTTTTAAACCCCAACACACACACACACACACACACACACACACACACACACACACACACACACACACACACACGCTTTGCTGCATCTAACCTAGCAAGTCATTTAGATTTTTAGATCAAGATCAGTGTATCAAAAATCTCCCAACAAAAGGTAACCAGAAATCTGAGTCACACCTCTGGTGTAAGAAAAGTAATGAGAAAAAGACGAAAGTGTGTGTGTGTGTGTGTGTGTGTGTGTGTGTGTGTGTGTGTGTGTGTGTGTGTGTGTGTGTGTGTTTCAGTAGCATTTCTTCAGCTTTTAAATAAAATATTTAACATTAATCTCAAATATCTTTATTTATTAATTACTATACTTATACTATATTATATAGTGTCTATATAAATGTATCATGATTATATACTAAATTATATAAAAAATATATGCTGGAATAGTACATCATTTTGTTTATAGTATATTATGTAATGCATATTAAAATAATATATAATTTATAAAAAATAGCTTTTATGTAGTGATGTATTTAATAAATTCATTATAATTATTCATTAATCTCGAATATTTAAAGATTAAAGTTTTTAGGGACAGTGCATGAATACACACACGATTTAAATAGACACGAACCGTAATTAAAAAGGCTTTTTTTTTGTCCGTTTGACCCGAGTGCCAATTTAATTCTTTGTTTCGCCATTGCGTAAAAGGCAATAGAAGTCTTTCGCTCATTGTGTGTCCATGTATGTAAGTGTATTTACCATACAGCATTTTACAGCTAACCTTGTTTTTTTGTGCTTCACCCATTAGCTGCTTTTGATTTCCTGCATTTATACGTACAAGGCCATAGTTTTTGGTTTATTTCATCTCCTGTAAAATCTCCCCGTTCGATTCGTATCCTATTCTGTACTTTTTTTATATGGCTTGAATAGAACACATGCATTGCATTTGGAAATATTTTTGCATGATATTAATTTGAGATGGTTTCAGATCCTTATGCAATATCAGACGGTGTAATTTATTGAATGATAAAAGTTCTGCTGAAAATAATTGCTCCTAAGCGTAATAACTGGTTGTAAAAGCTCAACCAGACGGATAACTAGATGTTTTAGTTCCGGTTTTCTTGTAAAGAGCAGGTTCTGTTCATTAAAGCAAGCCAGGCCAGACCTGAGGCAGCAAGTATCCCTACTTATCCCAAATACACAACTGACTGACCCCTTCCAATTCCACTTACACCCCTGACAAATCCCACCCAACCCCATTGACACAACTGCCTGATCTCATCCAGTCCTACAGAAACACCTGGCCAATCCCAACACACATGATAACACACTCGAGTAATCCCACATGCTATCCCCCTGACCGATCCCACCTAACCCCACCAACACGCCTGACCGATCCCACCCAACCCCACTAACATACCTTACCTATCCCACCCAACCGCACCAACATACCTGACCGATCCCACCCAAATTCCAGAATATGGAAATATGTATTGGATTTTTGGATTTCTACCCTCCTTTTCACTCCTTTTTGCGGCACGATGTCTGTCGGATTTTTCCTGAAGAAAAACCCCCATTCAAAGCTTCTGCTGGGTTATAACTTTTTGTAAGACACCTCAGGCTCTCGCTTGATGTTAAGAAAGAAAGCGATGGGATAAACAAATGTAAATATACAAGAGGAGAAAAAAAATATGCAGGCAGGAACTGAGAGAAAATTTCACAGGATTTATGCTAAAGTAATAGGGTTATTTGAATCGTGGTTGTTGTCTAAAGTATTGGGACACCTGATTTATTTGGGGTCCCCCCCCCAAGGACGTATGTGGTTCTTCTTCAAATTGTTACCACAAAATTGGAGGCCCACAACTGTACAGGATGTTCCAACAAAACAATGCCCCTGTGCATTAAACCAGTTCTATGAAAATATGCTTAACATGAGTCGAAGTGGAAGATCTCCTGCTGTAGAGCCTTCAACAAAATATTGGGATGAACCCTGACCGCACCCCAGACGTCCTCACCTACATCGGTACCTGATTTTGCAAACCTTATGGTCTGGTGTCCACCAACATTTGCCCATATATTGTTTATTAATTCTCTGTTTCGTTAATATTGATGCTTGGTTGGTTTCGGCTGGGTTGAGAATTTCAGAACTTTGGCTAGCGGTTACTTTTTCTCTGTATTGCGCAATAAGGAGGAAATAAAGATAATAAAGGTACAAGATTTTGGGCTGCATTCCAAAACTGAATGTGTGTATTGACTTGCTAGTTACGAATTCATTTTTTGGGTGTGAGGGGTTGTTGTTTTTTTGTCCATTTCTATATATTTTGACAAACAGGGCAGAATTTCTGTCTATAAATATATTGTACTATACATTACTTTTAAACTAGAACCTCTGACTTTCTGTAGTAAACTGTTTATAGAGAAATCTTAGTTTTAAAGCCTGTTTATTTATTAATTGATTTTATTTCATGCGAATAAAACGGGAGTCATTCGTAATTCAGATGTCTCACCGTTTTCACGAAATGCGAGCACGGAGACCTTGGATGGCTTTTTCAGTTTAAAAAAAAAAAAACACCATACACGATCGACTTTAATTTTCCCGATGCTTTAATGTTCCCAGGGACGTCTCAGGGTTTTTTTAATGGCTCTTTATCGCCCTTTCGTGTTGCGAGCTTTACGTGGAAACAGCACACACCGACTCAAGAGGATGTCCAAGAGGAATGCGTATTAGTAAGCGAGTTTAGACAAGCGTTGTGATTTGCATTTATTTAAATACCTGGAGGATGTGGGCGTGTCCTTTTGAGGATGTGAGGATATCATGCATGAAAAATTGCATTTATACTAAATATACAGAAACAAAAAGTAGGTGACTTGGGCATAATCTATCTTCTCTCTCTCTCTTTCTGTCTGTCTGTCTGTCTGTCTGTCTACCTACAGACGTTTTCTCTCTCTCACTCTCTCCCTGTGATCATCAAGACCCAATGATCTGTAACTCTGTCTGTCTGTCTATCTATCTATCTGTCTGTCTGTCTGTCTGTCTGTCTGTCTGTCTGTCTATCTATCTATCTATCTATCTATCTATCTATCTATCTCTCTCTCTCTCTCTCTCTCTCTCTCTCTCTCTGTCTGTCTGTCTGTCTGTCTGTCTGTCTACCTACTTACACCCTCCTTTTCTCTCTCTCTCTCTCTCTCTCTCTCTCTCTCTCCCTCCTGTGATCATCAAGACCCAATGATCTGTAACTTTGTCTGTCTGTCTGTCTGTCTGTCTACACCCTCCTCTCTCTCTCTCTCTCTCTCTCTCTCTCTCTCTCTCTCTCTCTCTCTCTCTCTCTCTGTCTGTCCGTCCGTCCATCCATCTGTCTACACCCTCCCCTTTCTCTCTCGCTTGCTCTCTGGGTAATGTTTTTTTCTGTGTGTTTCAGGATCATGAACCACTGATCTGTAACTTTTCCCCTCTCTATCTGTCCACCTATCCATCTATCTATCTAGAACATCCCATTTCACATTAAGTCTCCACTCTTCCTGGAGTGTGGTTCTGGCGATTCAGCCCCAGGTAGAGTCTGGAAGGTGAGGTGAGGTGAGGTGAGGTAAGGTGAGGAGGCCTGGGGTGCAGTCAGCATTCACATTCATCCCAAAGGTCTTCAATAAGCTTGAGGTCAGATCTCTTTAGCAGGCCACTGCAAGCCATGTAAACGAACAGTATTTTATCGTTATCTAGAATAACAAACAGTCACCAGCTGAACTGTGCCAATCAGAGCTGCGTGCTTTTCATAATAAAACACAAACACACCCTTTTACGTCCTGCGGTATGAAGGAATGGAGACGGCATTATGAGACCTTAGGTAAGCGTCGTGCGTTTGTGCTTGTAGCAGGTGAGGCTTTCATTTTTTATTATCATGTTTTTTTCATAAAAAGAGATTTTAAAATGAGATTTGCGCACACACACAAATACTTTGAGTTAACACTGTATGATTTATCTGCATTTTATCTTGTCTCTGGACTTTATTCTATGCATCCATTCACAGCGATCCGATTAAACAGTTCAGTCGGAAGAAACTGGGCGTAAGAAAAACGAAAACGCTCCGTAATAACACGCTTCCGTTTGTTGCTAATGGTGGAAAAGTGAATTGGCGCGTTCACGCATAACCCCGATTATAAAGCAAAATCTCCATAGACATCAAAACATGAGCAGAACAAGACGTTCTTTACCAAATCTCACCGTTCTGTTTTTCTTCTTTTCAGGAAAGCTGGAGGGAAAAAGTTGATTGCTATTTTCTATGCGCTGAGAGACCGGAGAAAAGAATGGCAAAAGGTACAACACATAGCTTTAAAATTACAAAAACAATGCAATGAATAGGAAGAAAATGAACATACCCTCCAAACCAGGTTTGATATATAATAATAATGATAATAATAAATTCTTTTAATTATCATTGTCAAATCATTGCCTATAATATTTGCGTTTTCTTGTTCATTCACTACTCTACAGTATATATTTGCCCTATGACACTCTTGGACTGACCTAATCTACAATAAGTACAATCAGTGCATATCTTTATTGTGTTTGCATTGCACAAGGACTTTGTTCTGTTGGGTGTCAGGAAAAAATATATATATACATACCACACCCTTTCCACTGGAAATTCTTGGTTTAGCAAGCACAACATTCTTATTATAGAGTATACAGTGCTTATTTCAGGTAGTATTCTTTTGTTTATGCGAGTCAATACGATTTTAAAGTCAGTTTTCATCAGAAATTATTATTTGCCCGCAGATCTTAACTTCAATTAAAATCAAGGCTTGTTTGCCCCATTTCTTATCGAAGCACCTTGGACTGCATTGGGAAGTAGTGGTTTGAACTTGAGATCAGCAGGTTTTAAGGTTAAACCCCAGCAGTGGGAGCTCAGCAGAAAGGCTCTTAGCCTTTAATCTGGATGAAAATGTCTTCCAAATGGCCTAAATGTAAAAACCTTCCCACCAGCTTTGCACACTTCTTCAGGAAAGATTTCCACCCATTCTTCCTGGTCGATCTTCTCGATATTGTTGTCCAAACTTTGACTTGGCTACTGGACAAAAATGAATCGTTTTGTTTCTAACCTCCTTTGGCCCTTTGCGACTATTGTCCTGCCAAAAGCTGAAGTTTGTTCTAAGCTTTATTCCTTTTTAGCAAACTGTAGCAGATTTCTCGCGATTGAAGCAGATCCCATCCTCGATATTTTGTGCCATACAGTACGTTCTCCCTTCGATTTTGACAAGAAGATCCCAATTTTTAAAGATGAACCTCCCCCCGAGTTCACAATGCTACCACCAGCTTTTAGAAACCAGTCATATCACGCTAGTTATATTACATTAAGACAATCAGAACTATGTCTTTTTACACGCATCATTGACTCTATTTTTTTCATAATAGAACTATTAATTAATAGAATAATTATATTTTTATTAAATATTTTATCTTTAATGTTTTTATCAAACAATTTTTAGCATTTCTTTTTAAACAAAAAACATTTGGTGATTCGACATTAATTAGGGGACCCTCTGCAGTACCGCCACAGGCCTCCGGTTGAAGACCCATGATTCAGACAAATGGTCTGTTTATTGAGTTAAGACTTTTTTAATTTGTTATTAGTGTTATTAGTGTTCAGAAAATCAGGCAGAGTTAATAATACACAGATTTCACACATATAAAGGCTAATTACACGTCCTCATTAAAACCCTTCCTCTGAAGGTTCCGGAAACCTGAGATATCTAATATTTATTGCAA
Source organism: Silurus meridionalis (assembly GCF_014805685.1). Lineage (NCBI taxonomy): Eukaryota > Metazoa > Chordata > Actinopteri > Siluriformes > Siluridae > Silurus > Silurus meridionalis. The sequence continues at coordinate 25,216,764 of NC_060892.1, forward strand.
GCACCAATTTTCAGCTTTCGGTTCCCTGGATTCTGTCCAGTAATTTATTTTGAGGGAAATATTGTGAAGTATTTATAAATTGATATTTTGGTTGAAAGAGGCAGATGTAGAGGACAGGTGGGTATGGAGACGGATGATCCGCTGTGGCGACCCCTAATGGGAGAAGCCAAAAGAAGAAGATGATGATTTATGATTTGATATGATGCTGTATCTTATTGAAATCCCTTGCCTTTTATATTGGGTAATGTATTCCAAACGGATTTGTTGAACCTCCTGAACTGAAATTTTCTTTCTGTTTTGTTAGCAGAGCTCTACAAGGATAACGTATATGCATACGCATTATACAAAACTCTGGCCGAAGTCGATCCTCCAATGACTGTAGGCTTGTACGCATCGTGTAACAGCAGGATCAAAATGATTCTCGCGAGCATGGAAGGTTGGTACTAATCTGAATGCTATGCTAGTTTAATTACTAGCGTGTAATTTCAAGCATTGATTATTCTTTTGCAAAATGTTTTAGCAATGAACTTAAACATCCTGTTGCCTTGGTTTTTATTCCAAAGGTTACATGAACGAGGCAAAACAGAACATATGCAGGCCCTCGATCGGGAATCTGATTTCTCTAATCCTTCGTCTTCTTTTCTATCGACCCGTGTGGACGGACAAAACGCAGAGGACAAAATGCAAGCGCTATGTGTTTGTCAGGTTTAGCGCTTGGCACTTTGCAGGGAGCGACATGCTCTGGGCAGGCTTGGTGATGCAGTTGTGCCAAGCTCTTCAGGACGGTTTTGGCAAGCTTCAGCTCAGCCTCTTTCGAGTCGCTCAATACGACAAAGAAAAGGACGCAAAGCCAAGAAAGACTGAAAACAGCTCTGAAGTCTGGAGATCCAAGAAGTTTTGCTGCATTCCATTATGGGCCTTGGTCCTGACAATGCTGATGGTTTGCCTATTTATTGTGGTACCAGTTATTATTTTATCATTCGGTAAACACACGCCTCAAGGGGACGACCAGAATAAAAAAGTGTATGGGGCAGTTGGGGGGTTTCTCATCGCTATGCTAGGTGTCCCTGCAGTCGGAGCTGCGAGATTCATTTTCATATTGCTGAAAAGCCTCATCTTTAGCCAGGACGTGAAGGTAAAAAATGCTTTGGACAACAAGAAGCTCAGCGAGCAGCTGGGTTTGATGCATGAGGTTCGGAAAGAGATGAGGATCCTCTCGTGCTTCGTTCACTTCATGGAGCATTTCGAGCGGCAGAAGATCAAAGTGGTGCTGGAGATCACCAATTTGGACCGCTGCACACCAGCAAAAATTGTCGGCGTCTTGAACGCCATTGGCATCCTTCTTTCTGACGAGGAAAGCCCCTTTGTTTCTCTAGTCGCAATCGACCCTGAGGTTCTTACGCAAAAAATCGACCAGGCAAATGACTGCTATAGTAAAAAGGACAGAGCTTATGGCTTCCTGGACCGCATTATTACGCTGCCGTTCACAGTCCCACCTTTATGCGACGTGTCCAAGTGCAAGGTCTTCGAAGAAATTTCGTCCAAACAGTCTGACGCACTAGAAGATCACGGTGAGAATTTAGATTGCATAAAGACCTCTGACTCTTCTGAAGATGCCCCTTTGATTCAGAACCGCCTGACTGATATAAGCCAAGCCTCATCCTTACGTGCAAACGAAACCACTTACTGTTTGTTTAATGAGAATGACATGGAGCGTTCAATTCAGGAAGCACTTCGGAGCATATACTTATGTGACGAGAAGAGGCTCCAAACTTATATCTCAGAAAATACGGTGTCTATGAGGAGGGTCGCCAACTCCATCAGAGTGTCCATGATGGTCGTTAACACTCTTAACGTCGACCTTCCTTCGCCTGAAAGAGTCGCGGCTTGGGTTGTCCTGGTTGACCGCTGGCCTTGTAGACTCAGCTGGATACTTCAGTGTATGGAAGATGAGCAACAGACTCTGGAGGCTGATCAAACCACAGTTGATAGCAATAGCAGCAAGACTCTATGGGAAGTTTTTAGTGAGCATCGGATTGAGCTCCATGTCATTAGGGCCGAGGTGGAGATGTTTCTGGAAAGAGACGATGATCCGGAGTTGTTTGAGATGTTTCTTAGGAAGGATTACGTGTTCACAGTCAAGGAGGCCAATAAACTAAAAGATTGCATGGTTAACCTGGACTGTTCGATTAAGAACGAGTTGGCGAGGATCAGACAAATCAGCACTTTAAGAGCAATAGGAAGATCTTCGTTCAACAGCTTGTCTCCTAACGCTGTCTTTAACATGTCGGTGGAGGACATTTGCAATGAGGTTGGTCAACTTTCATGTAATCTCAAATACCGTTTAAAGGAATCACTATACCATATGTCACCAAAATACTTCCACATTTGAAATGACTCTCCTTCCACATTTTGGAATGACCTATTTGGAATAATCGATGCACCAATAGTTGATTGCTGGAACTATCGGCTATGGGCAAAAATCCATACCGATAGTTTTTCCGGCTTCCATTTAACCGTCATTACGAGAGCGGCCTCTAGAGGCAAATCACTGACGCCAATCGCAGTTTGTTTTTAGGTGCAAGACAGCGCGCTGCACAGAGAGTGCTATTTACATTATTCAAAAGTAATTAATTATATATTTATATTTATTCATAAATATTTTCATATATTAATTCAACACATTTTCATACTTCTATCTGTTTGTCCTCTAGCTATTAACCTAATTATATGTTAGATTCACGCACCAACCATATGCATAAGCATAAGTAGGTAAATGTTTTGATTTCAATAGTAATGAATATGAAAAAGTTTCATTATGAGAGCAATAATTCTCTTTTAGGAGAAAAGTAATGCTCATGTGTGTGTGTACGGTGCAGAAACAAATAATAAACTAATCTAGCATTAGGAGGCTTAATTAAACTTTTGAAAAATTCCTGTAAAATCGCCACAAAATACTGGTATTTACTCTGTCGCCATGTCAATTTTTTTTGTTAAACCCCTGTGGCCCTCACAGTAAAAAGTTTGGGGACCCCTAAATTTACGCTCTCAAAAACAGGTACCAAGAAAAACTAAAATTTTTTTTTTTGACAGAAATGCCACAGTAGAACCATTACAACATTTCAGAAACCTTTCTAAGTACCATAAAGAACCTTTTCCAGTACCTCTTAAAGGTTCTCAAATGCTGCTTTGCAAGGTTCTGGTTTTGGTTCAGAAAAAAGTTTATCAAAATTGGTTGACTAAATTAAACAGAATAATTTGGTACAAAATATCATTTTATTGACCATTAGGTTTCTATAAAAAGGTTTTCTGTATGATAAATACATGGGTTTTGCTTCATGAATAAATCATTGGGATCATCAAAACAGTGGATTAAACCCAGTGGACTTATTTGTATTATAGAAACAAATTTTTCTGCTGATCCCAAAAAGTTTCCTTCATGCCATTACTCTGAAAACCCCCTTTTTTTGGTTCTTCCTGTTACCTTTATCTTAAAGACCGAATAGTTCATAAAAAATGTATGCAAATTTATGCAAAAATGTATGCAAATAACTGATGATATTTGGTTTATCTAAATAAAAATGTTGTTTTTACACTTCTACAGCTATCCAAGCTGAAGCTCCCTGAAAGATATGCCGAGATTATAAAGCAAAATGATATAAACGGACAGACGCTGCTTCTTAGTGACCCAGCTGACCTGAGACGGGTCATGCAAATGACGCTCGGGGAATGGACGGCTTTCAGGATTCGCTTTCTTGGAGTCATTTCATGGGATCGGTTGAGTAAAACAAAGGCGGCACCGGTGATCTCGAATCCGAATGCGATTTGCTGCGATCCCGTGCGCAGTAGGTGTCACGCAAACCAACATGAAAATTAGTGCAATGTCGGCCATTATCATGAAGAAGAAGAAAAAAAAACAAGATTTCAGTGTGGTAATATTGCAAGAGACATTTGACTCGATTTGCTTTCATTATATGGACTATATGGATTATTTGGAGGCTCCCAATTGTATAGGATGTTTTTTGCATTTTTTTTTTTACTCTTTTACTGTTCCAGCAACTCCATGAAGAAAGGCTTCACATTGGATGGAGTAGAAGATCTCCTGCTATAGAGCTCCAACCCTATTGGTCACCTTTGGGATAAATTGGAACGCTGACTGCACCCAAAGCCCTCCTCACCCACATCAGTACCTGGACTTTCCACTCAAAAATCTAGCGGAATGGAGAATGGGGGTGACCATGGACAGCAATTGGGGTCTGGAATATGATGTTCGTACGAATCTTATGGTCAGATGTAACTTCAGAAAGACGTAGTAGACCAAGACTATCACTAAACCCCCTGCTTAACGTTCCTCAGCTGCCATGTGAAAATGATCACTCCTTTGGATTAGCTCTGTTTGTGTGATTTGTTAGTTCAGCTGAAACGCTCAGGCAACCCTGCCAAATAAGGAAGGAATTACAAATATAGAGGAAAACTGTCCTTGTTATTTCTACTCCCAGCTTTCCGCCATTAGAGCAAGCGAGGGGAGACGGCAGACGTAACAAGGAATCCACGTTAAAAACGGGTGGGAATTGGCCTTTTACTAAACAAAGGACAAGAACGATTGAATAATGAGCTTTGTCGTTTATTTCCGTTTATTTCGTTTTTCCTTTTTTTTGCAGAAAAATTTGACACTAAGATTCTAAACCCTTAGGATGGGGTGCCAATAGTTTTGGAGCGGATTGTTTAACCAATAGAACTCGTAATATGTAAATTATTTAAATGAGCTTTTTCGAAGTGAATTACAAATATAAATATTTAATACAATTTCCCATTTTTTATTTATTCATCATTATTAATGTTCGATGACTTTTACATACACTATATCGGCAAAAATATTTGGACACCTGACCTTTTCAGTAATCTGTGGAATAACATTCCACATTTGCTAATATGATATGTTACTTCCGTTCTTCTGGGAAGATGTTCCACTGGATTTTGTGGAGATTTGTGCTCATTTAGACAGAAAGGTGTTAATAAAGTCAGGTACTGATGTTCTATAGGGTTGGAGCTCTATCGCAGGAGATCTTCCATTTCAACCCATGTAAATCATATCTTTATGTAGCTGGCTTTGTGCACTTTGGTCCTCTTGATGGAACACGTTTGGGTTCCCGAGTTCAGGCAAAAGAAAATTTTCGAACTTTGTGATAAAAGTTTGGCGAAGAACCACACATGGATGAAAAAGTCAGGTGTATCAATATTCACGCCCATGTAGCGTACAGCATATTGCACTTTAATTTAATTAGTGGTACCAGTGATGAGTGATATGCCATGCTATCCAACGTAACAGATGAATAGACGGACTTTGGAACGCCGTATTTGAGGGATCACTCGAAGCTGACTAGAGAATTACATTTACAATGCAAATGGAGCATCGTTGAACATCGTTCATTATGAAATTCAAATCACAGGAGAAAATTTTTTAATGTCCTTCTTCCTGAAAGTACTGACTCATTATCAACGAGTTTTTGATGCTACTCAGAAGAACAAGTCGCCTCAAACAGCGATTCGTTCATTTTTTTACAGATTTGAGTTAATCACTCAACTCTTCTGGTCCGAGTCGTTCGTTCTTTAATCACGTGACTCCCATAGAGGCTATGCAGTGCATCACGAAGGACACAGAATTGAGTAGTGCGCCTCACGAGTCCTCTTGTCTGAGCAGTTCGTCCTTTGGTCAGTTGAGTCCCATAGACACTATGAAGGTGATTAGAAGAACGAAATGAACTAAATGACTCAAAAAAAAGATTTGTTCATTTTGATGGAGATTCGAACGAACCAAGTTACTAAAATGATCCGATCTTCTTATCGCTACCTGAAAGTAATATTTATTTGGGGTATATCAAAATGATGAAACAGAATAGAGGTTGCAACCAATGTCTCAAAACTTGAACATTTTCTTTTTCATTTGTCAATTTATGGTTTGCTTTAAGCAACAAATCAAATCTAAGTTACAAGGCTACACAATTCAATAATACATATCGCCATGTTTGTCCGCCAATGAAACTGGGTCACGAGTGTTCGTGACGATGTTTATGAGGACCGGACTGCTGCTACAATGCCAGGGCGAGTTCTCAAGTGAACAGAGCGACACTTCCAGTCCAATCTTGCAAAATTTTACCTCAGAATACAGACGGCGAACGGCCCGAAGCGTACGGCAAAAACAAACAGTTGTATATGTTGAAGAATATGAATGTGGAAAGTTTTACAGAACGTACGCCGAGCATAAACAGGAAGCCTTCGGCATGACTGTTGCCGCTTGTTTAAATGGGAGTTTAAGTGGTGAAAACACATTGTCCCTGTGGGTGCAGCTGAAGTGTGGGAGCTTGTCACAGCCTTCGTGTGAAGTAAATAGTGATGGAACGAGTTAACAAATGCTTCAGCTGAGTAAAAAAAACAACACCACACACCCCACACACACACAAAGTGCTAAAGATTGAAATCTAAAAAACGCCATATGGTATGAAATGCAGGAATACGTTGTCGTTTCATGACGATAATCCGCCTGGATCGCTTTATCATTATGAACTCGTTTTCCTTCAAACAAACATTAAATGCACTTAAAATTCAAAGGAAAAAAACACTAAAGTATTTGGACAGCCATTTATGCTTCTTCCAAATCGTTCCCACAAAATCGGAGGCACACAATTGTATTTAAATCTAGGAGCATGGACTTTTTACTTTAAATTTGCATAAATCCATGGAGATATTCTTTACATGGTTTGGAAAGGAAGATCTCCTGCTGAAGACCCTAACCCAACTGGGATGAATGGGATGAATGTGAATGTTGATTGCACTCCAGGCCTCCTCACCTCACCTACATCAGTACCTGACTTTAACGGTTTAACGGTTTGGAACGGTTCACTTATTATCTTTAATCAATTAAAAGTCTTCAATTATGTTCAGGTATACATTTACCAGGGTGATGCTAAAAAATCTTTTTTTTTTCCAGAATGTTTGACTGATTTAAGATTTTGTGTCAACTTGAAACTTAACCACAACGACATGACATTCTCTTTGTTGGTAATTTGAAAAAACGTTAAGGCTTTATTGGCCAATGCCTTTAATAAAGTGGTCAACATGGTTGTAAAAAAAAAAAAAGTGAAACAGATGAAGCTCTTCTTAGCATATACAAAAAAATACTATGCTAATAGCATTGCTAATAGCATTAGCAAGGTGGACCCGTTGGCTTGTTATCGTCTCTTAACTTTGATGCTTTTTCTACATTCCATTCTATTAGAACGCGCTAACGCGTGAGCGGCTAATCGGGAAGCGCCATCTTGTGGTCGGGCAACAATGTTTCTTAATTATTCTGCCATTGGTGCAATGAGAGTAAATCTGAATGGGGGCAACATTTTTAGAAAAAAAAAACCTAACAATCGCCTAACAATAACCTGCTCTGTTTTAACCGATCGAATTAGCATTCCAAGTCATCATAAAACCCGACCGGTCTTCGGCTTTCTTTCTGACTAACTAAGAGAATCAAATGCCTTTCTTTATTATTACTATCTTCCTGGTAAACAGATAAACACCCAATAATAGATGGCAGCCAGCATTAGCGTCCACAGCAAGCGGTCAGGACAGGACACCGCTAGTAATCATTAGTCCCGTTAGCTGTTATCAGCTCCTTCGCCTTTGTTTTTTGTTTTTTTAATCGACGCTGCCCTCTTGATGCAGTGACATAATTGACTTCCAACTGAGCAGCTTTGAGGGGGGCATTTTCTGGCCAACTAAATGATTAAAGCTTGATTCTGTTCCAAAGGAGAGCAGCAGGCGTAGTTTGTGTGCACCATTATTTTATATTTTTTTTGGTGTGTATACCGTGCCTTCGGGTGAATTCGCCACAGAATTTCTTTTTTATCATAAGGTCAAAATATGCCTGGGGGAAATGAGAGTGCTGGGATTATACATCCCTATAAAAGCATGTAATTACATTTCTAGACCACTGTCTTGGAACGTCTGCTTGGCGTAAAATGACAAAAAAAAAATGGCTAAATGTGATGGTGGCGATTGAGAATTTAGTTTCCGGTCTGATTGGTTACGACCGCCAGCTCTCTATTCTGTATACAAGCCTCGGACATCTTGGGTGGATTAAATGGAAGGTGCTTGCTTTAAAGAACATGACAAAACGATTTCTGTATTCTTGGTTGCTTCAGCTATCAGTGTTCCCTTCCACCCTTTGGATAGTGCAGGTAAGGAGGTTGGAAATAGAGCTTTTAGCAACTGTTGCAGATGGAAGGAAGATAGAAAAGGATAATTAGGAATTCTATTGCTTGGTATATTCAAGGTTTCATACTACATTTCGTGGAATGTCAGTCTACCCGATTATCGCTTCATAATACCCGGCGAGAAAGCACTTCTCTTTCAAGGACCCTTTCTGGAGAGCAAAAAGTCTCCCACTGAGCTAAACAGGGTCCATGGGGCGCTTTGTAATTGGCTGTTCTGAGTGACACGGGTGTCTTAATGAATGCTGATGACAGTGCGCTAGACAGTAATGGAGCTTCGTGGGGAAACTCCTAATTGACCGTTTCAATCTTGTGTGCTCGCGCCAACAGGATCGCCAGAGTGTGTGAGATGAGCACGGCCCGGGTAGTCATTATAAGCGTCGATGATCCCCGTTAGCGCCGAGAAGCCAGCCAGCTTCTAACAGTGCCCATTACAGCCATCGAGACGGAAAGCATGCTCTTGGCAAAAGCTTGTTATGGCAGCCATACTACTGCCCCTTTTTTCCCTAATGAATGCTCAGACAAGAAAACAAAACGAGCCATTAAACGCGGGTGAAAACACGGCATTGTGGACGACAACACCACATGCCCGTGTCCACAGTACACGTGTAATGTACATATTCATCCACCTGTGCATTGATATTTTTTTTTCTCTCGTTATTAAGTACATTTTTGTCAACATGTGCTACTGAGTCAGCTCACCTGTTTTATTTCTTTTTTTTTTTTTTTTTCCTTTGTGGAAATCACCATTACAATGCGGCGGATACAGTAGAAAACGAAATGATTTAAAATTCAAACATTGACCATGAATTTAATCCACAGCATAGATAGTGAATATCCACCTGGTGCAAAGTGGCAACAAATCAATTTTCTGATCTTTTTGTCTGTTTGTCTGTTGATTTGTCTTTGTATATATGTTATCTGTCTCTCTCAGTTTATCTATGTATCTATCTTAGAATCTGTCTGTCTGTCTGTTTACTTGCATGTCTGCTTGTTTGTCTCTGTCTGTCTGTCTGTCTGTCTGTCTGTCTGTCTGTCTGTCTATCTATCTATCTATCTATCTATCTATCTATCTATCTATCTATCTATCTATCTAATCTGTCTGTCTGTCTGTCTGTATGTTTACTTGCATGTATTTCTGCTTGTTTGCCTGTGTCTGTCTGTTTGTCTGTCTGTCTGTGTGTCTATCTATCTATCTATCTATCTATCTATCTATCTATCTATCTATCTATCTATCTATCTATCTATCTATCTATCTATCGGTCTGTTTACTTGCATGTATTTCTGCTTGTTTGCCTGTGTCTATCTGTCCATTTATCTATCTATCTATCTATCTATCTATCTATCTATCTATCTATCTATCTATCTATCTATCTATCTGTCTGTCTGTCTGTCTGTCTGTCTGTCTGTCTGTCTGTCTGTCTGTCTGTTTACTTGCATGTCTGCTTGTTTGCCTGTGTCTGTCTGTCTGCCTGTCTGCCTGTCTATCTATCTATCTATCTATCTATCTATCTATCTATCTATCTATCTATCTATCTATCTATCTATCTCTGTTGCTTTGTCTGGGGAGGTGGTAGCTCAATAGAGTAGGTGGAAGCTCAGTGGTTAAGGGACTGGGTTACTCATCAGAAGGTCGGGGGTTCAAGCTCTGGTATCACCAAGCTGCCACTCTTGGGGCTCTTAAGAAAGGCCCTTAACCCTTTGTGCTCCAGGGGCACTGTATCATGTCTGACCCCAGCTTAATAACATCGCTGCGATATGGGAAGAAAGAATCTCACTATGTTGTAATTTATATTTGAGGATCACTTTTCTATCTTTTCTGTCTGAAAACGTAAAACCTTAAAGGGTGAAGGTCTCTGTGAACTGCGGTTCATCAGGTGGGTTCTGTTTTCATCTATCTCATTTTATTCTCGCCGGAGGACTACTGCTGCCGCTCACATGTTAAAACAAATAGACAAACTGCATGTTCTATTTTAAGCCTAAATATGCTGCAACTGGTTAAAAAAAAACGCAAAAGGTAAGAAGGTGTATAATGAAAGAAAGCTGCAGGTTTTTATCTTTACACAGAAGGAAGCATACAGTAGGGGTCTCATCAATGTGAGTGAGTGAAGGAGGCAGAGAAGAAGCTGACCTGTCAATTTAGATCAATGTGAATGTGTAAGATGGAGAGATAGGGATGAGTGAAGGCCCTGGAGGGATACCAGTGCAACGGGACGCATTCTGCCGATAGTGGGGATGATCTGTGGGTAGGTCTGCCAGGCTTCTACACAAAACACGCACACAATATTCTTTCCCATACCCATTTCTACAACTCCCTTGAGCGAGTCATCCATCCGTAATGGCGTGCAGCGAGAAAGAGAATCAGAGGGACTGGATTTTACAGCCGTTGCATGTTTGGTCTACAGAAAACACGGTTTCCCACCGGGGCCTAAGAGCTCACTTCAAACGTTATTGAATCCGTGAGATGCTTCCACCGCCAACACAGAGCGCAGACGTGGGCTGTGTCGAGGTTTGAATAATAATAATAATACTTACAAAAAAATGTAGAAAATACAATATTTTTTGTTTCAGCCATAGCCAGACATTGAGAGAGAAAAATACAGTTGGAATATGTTTTGCTTGAAAATGCTTATGAAACACTTTTCATGTTTTAAGATGCACCTATGGAGCAATACAGGTGTTTTAGACCTCTTTAGAAGGTTCAGGATCGTGTGCCTCGTGCACAGAGGTGCAAAAAGTTCCTGAAAATTATACTTGAGTAAAAGTAGAGATACGTCTATTGAAGCATGAAAGGAGTTGAGTTGAGAGTAAAAGTTGCTTATATCTTTGATACTCAGTAAAACTACAGACTGATTAAAAACAGACTTTCTGCCTTTATATTTCAAACCATAACCACTTTGTGCACTAAATGTGGGGTTTTTTGCCTCCATATTCCAAATCCTAAGCATCTCATGCACTAAATATGGCATTTTGCCTTAATATTTAAAACCACAAACATCTTGTGCACCAAAATGTGGATTTTTGAGTCCATATTTCAAACCCCAACCATCTCATGCACCAAATGTGGATTTTTTTGTCCATATTTCAAACCACAACCATCTCATGCACTAAATGTGGATTTTTGAGTCCATTTTCCAAACCCCAACCATCTCATGTACTAAATGTGGATTTTTGAGTCCATTTTCCAAACCCCAACCATCTCATGCACTAAATGTGGATTTTTGAGTCCTTATTTTAAGCCACAACCATCTCATGTACTAAATGTGGATTTTTTTGTCCATATTTCAAGCCACAACCATCTCATGCACTAAATGTGGATTTTTGAGTCCTTATTTTAAGCCACAACCATCTCATGTACTAAATGTGGATTTTTGAGTCCATTTTCCAAACCCCAACCATCTCATGCACTAAATGTGGATTTTTGAGTCCATATTCCAAACCCCAACCATCTCATGCACTTAATGTGGATTTTTGAGTCCATATTTCAAACCACAACCATCTCATGAACTACATGTGGCATTTTGAGTCCATATTTAATTAAAACCACAACCATCTCATGCACTAAATGTGGCCTTTGCCATTATATTTAACACCACAAACATCTTGAGCACCAAAATGTCTTTTTTCCTTCATATTCCAAACCACAACCATCTAATGCACTTAATGTGGATTTTTGAGTCTGTATTTCAAACCACAAACATCTCATGAACAACTTCTTCTTTTCGTGGTGTTTTATGGCGGTTTGGCAGACCAACAAAAGGTGCACATCTCATGAACTATGGTGGCAAATGGTTTATGATCTCTGTAGAGACAAACAGGAACCAAAGACACACCCATTATCCCATAAGCCACCTGTGCTGATCAAGGTGTGGCCTGCTAGTTAAAAAACCTTGGCAGTCTGTTCTTTACAGCTGTTTGTAATTAGCCATTAACCCCCCCCCACCCCCTCCTCTGAGAGTTCATTGTGTTTGGCACATTCTAGTCACGTTACCCTTCTGATCTTATAGATGGGAAAGGTATGTGTTTTTTTCTTTTCTTTTCTTTTCTTTTGTAAATGTCCATGATTGAAGGCAAAGACCCCAATCATCATCTCACTATCCTCTGTGGGCCCTTGTTTTCAAACCAGGCATTGATGCAAATACTCTGAAAACCTCGTTTCTGTTTTCCCAATGCCTCAGTTTTACTTGTTTAAAAGGAATTGCCATGTATCATATCATTGAAAACTTGAAGTGGAAAATTGAAATGATTATCCTCTATCCAAAGACACAAACAACTCTGTGCCTCCAGCTTTGTGTTTGGAAATGAACCACATATGGCAGGAAAGTTCAGATGTTCCAACACTCTTGTCCATGACTTGGGTTACATCGATCTTCTACATCGGCTTCTCGTTATCTGCCCACTGAGATAAGCTGTTTTGTCCCATCTAATGCACGTTTCGATTTCTAGCTATATACTCTATAACTGAAAGTGTGTTTGTGCAGTCAGCATTCCCAATCAGCTCGCAGGTGTTCAATAGTGTTGAGGCTGAAACTCTATTTGTAGACCATTAAAGATCTTCCACTCCAAACCTTGTAAATCATATAATTCTGTATATGTTTGTGCACCAAGGCCTTGTGGTGTCAGTTCGAATGAAGGGAAATTTGAATGCAAGTTCATCCATTGATCTACTATTCAAATGTATACCTCCGATTTTGTGGTAACAATTTTTAGAGAAGCCACACATTGCTGGAAATGAGTGTCAGGTCCCAATATATTCATCCATATCCTTTTTATCATCTACCCACTGAAATGATAGGATCTGTTGTTTGTCTCGTCTAAGGTACAATTCTAGTTCTGAAAGTGTGTGTGGGTGGATTCAAATCCAAACCCAGCACTTATTGCACATGTGGATCTGCATTGTTTTTGTGTAATTTGAATTGGTAAAAAAAAAAACGTTCTTGTCTTTGCACGTTGTTCTGCACTGATTCACATTGGATATGTTATGAACATTATCTTCCAAACATATTGGCTCCTGATATCGAGCTATTTCCGTGAAGTTGAAACGAACCAAGCAAATGTGCCAGTTTTCACTGCATGTTTCACATTCCTATAAAAAGATCTCGAATCTCTCGCCATTGGCGCCTGCCGCTGTTTTTATTACAGCTCTGTTATGGGATAAGGAAACGGGCATCATATTCTAACCCCAGAACAGACAAACTGGTATACACTTGTCTTTTTTTTTTTTTTAAATGTCTGGTGCTTTTCATGCCTGGGCATCTACTCCAGCCAAGTGGAAATTTCCAGCTGAGGGCAGTAGGGTGGATGTTTACCAGGGCTGGAGAAAAGAAAAGGCAGGATTGGCAATATGCCATTGTGCCAACAAGCTTCAAGACTGGTACAAGCCATAAGCATTAGCACATTATCTTCTGGCTCTTTGAGGGCTAAATTAGAAGTGCAGACACATGGACTCCAGTGTTCATCCTTCACAACCTGTAAGAGAAATCTTTTCGATTGAAACTTCTCATCCAGATCAGTAGGCGTGTTCATCATGTGCCGTTTGTGTAACGCCGTTTTTGGGCTGCATTTCAGTTGGTTCTTTTAGGGACCAGGCAGCTGATTCCAAAAACTGTACAAATCTGGTACTGGTGCCTAAGAAAACGAGCGAGTATATGACTCGCAATTGCCCTCTATGTTGGTCTAAAATGTCACTGAACTGGATGAATATATCCAGGACCTTGATTGCTGGAGTTGTAAAGAAAAGCTAGTAGATCTGCCTTATTCTTTCCCTTTACAAAGCTATGTTGAAGGTTCTCAGGCAATGTACGAGTCATCTCTTTTGCTGTTTCTCAGGGTATATCTATAGTTTGGTATAGGGGAATATCTATAGCTTGGTCATGCTGCTATAAAGTCAAGTATCTTCGCAGGGGTCGATTCATTTTGTGACTTGCAATATGCCCGAGGAAATAGGGTTTTTTCATGTCAAGTATTCATTGGGGGATTTTTCATTTCCGGGAACCTATTTACACTGTATGGGCTACAATAAGATTGGTTTGCTCTTTGATCTTTCAGTACAATCCATGTAAAGTAGATCTTCAAGGCAAAATGAAATTCTATTAAAAAAATCGTCAAATATACCACAGATGTGGTCTCAAGTTAGAGTTTAACCCATGGCTTGAATTTGTCGCAAGATCTCCTGAGGAGGGGGTTAAAAGCGGCATATCCGTTGGGGGGGGTCTAAAATGACCTTTACCCACCCTGTACATGACATCGGCTCGAGAAGCTTTTCCGAGGAGCCGATCGACTGAAATGGTCTGCACTTGATAAACTCGTGTTGTTTAATTGAAATAATTGATTTCTTTATTTATTATGCCAGTCGAAGAGTAATCAAGCGATTGCCTTTATTATGGGCTCACGTATGGATCCAGAGATGTCTGTCTCCTCCCCTATTAAAACACAATCGATCTTGTGTTGGGCTTTTACAGTAAGCCATTGTGTGTGTGTACAGTTACACTACTCTCCATTACAGCAATGCACAAGAGTTGACAAGCTTGCAGAAATCTATGGTCAGAAGAGGAAAAAAAAAGCTTGTCTGATTTTGTTTTTCGTTAATGTGTGTGTAGGTGGAAAAGAGACAAAAGGCTTTATATAACGCAACGTGCAGAGGCAACAGCACAACTAGGGAGAGGTGTGATCCACTTAGAAATGAGCAGTTTGGATTTCGTGCATGGTTCTGTTACACAACTGTAAATACAGTAAGAAGGTCTTGGATCCGCAAGCCAACACCGGATTGATTTATTTTTGGGAGCAAATCCTAAATGAGCAGTTCAGGATTATAATCCAGAAGCATGGATTTGCTCGCTTCTTGATCACTGGGGTGAGAGTTGATTGAAATGTGTGTCAATATTCCATCTGTAGCTGCACTATATACTGTAGAGACAAGTTTGTGGGCACCTGAGCAGAAGATTGGTATTGCTTTTGGAACGTCTCATTCCACATATAGTCTCTGTTATAATGTGCTTCTGGGAAGCTGTGGAACATCTCCAACTGACTGTATAAGACCTTAGAAAGGGCGTTACTCTCAATCATACACTACGGTGCTCAAAATATTCCTCATGTTTGGAACAACTCATTATTAAAATTTTGGTGGGTACATGAAGTTTGGTTCCTATCTTTGTTTCTTCCCTGGACCATCAGAAAGCAATTTTTTTCCCCTTGCCAAAGTTGCTCCTCAGGGGGTGGATTTTGTTCTACAATTCTATAAAGTTCAATTTCATTGTCTACTTCTGGAGATTTGTGCTCCCCCAGCTGCAGTCAGGTACTGATGTACGAGGAGGTAATGATGTGAGGAGGCCTGGGGTGATTGCGGCTTTCACGTTCATCCCAAAGGTGTTCAATAGGGTTTAGCGCTCTATAGAAGGACAGGTTTCACCCTGACCCATGTAAAACGTATCTTCATGGAGCAGGACGGGCTTCGAGCACAGCGGCGTGGTCATGCTGTGGAACGGTTTCGAGTGAAGGGAACGTTTGGGGAAGAACCTCGTATTGCGATACTTTTGTCTGTTAACATATAACCCTGGGTTACAATTAGAGTGAGTCTTGATGGGCCAGATGGATGGGCCCGTGGCTGGATTGGTAAAGGGCAGAGAGCTCCAGTCCGACTCAGGCGCCAGCAAGGTGGAGGTGGAGTACTGGTTTGGGCTGGTATCATCAAAGATGAGCTTGTGGGGCCTTTTCGGGTTGAGGATGGAGTCAAGCTGAACTCCCAGTCCTACTGCCAGTTTCTGGAAGACACCTTCTTCAAGCAGTGGTACAGGAAGAAGTCTGCATCCTTCAAGAAAAACATGATTTTCATGCAGGACAATGCTCCATCACACACGTCCAAGTACTCCACAGCGTGGCTGGCAAGAAAGGGTATAAAGAAGAAAATCTAATGATATGGCCTCCTTGTTCACCTGATCTGAACCCCATTGAGAACCTGTGGTCCATCATCAAATGTGCGATTTACAAGGAGGAAAACAGTACACCTCTCTGAACAGTGTCTGGGAGGCTGTGGTTGCTGCTGCACGCAATGTTGATGGTGAACAGATCAAAACACTGACAGAATCCATGGATGGCAGGCTTTTGAGTGTCCTTGCAAAGAAAGGTGGCTATATTGGTCACTGATTTGTTTTGTTTGGTTTTGAATGTCAGAAATGTATATTTGTGAATGTTGAGATGTTATATTGGTTTCACTGGTAAAATAAATAATTGAAATGGGTATAAATTTGTTTTTTGTTAAGTTGCCTAATAATTATGCACAGTAATAGTCACCTGCACACACAGATATCCCCCTAAAATAGCTAAAACTAAAAACTACTTCCAAAAATATTCAGCTTTGATATTAATGAGTTTTTTGTGTTCATTGAGAACATGGTTGTTGTTCAAATTAAATCCTCAAATAAAATTAATCCTCAAAAATACAACTTGCCTAATAATTCTGCACTCCCTGTATATATCCTGAATTCTTTCCATGGGTTTAATGTAAGGTCTTTTAAAGACTTGGTTAGCCGCGGCTGAAATAGAACTCGATTGGCCCGAGCCCCGACCTTCCAACCCTCACCGAGATGAACTTGAATGCCGATTGTACCCCCACACCTCCTCGCTTGGCATCCGTGTCAGTCTGGTCTAATCGTAATGATGCTCTTGTGTCGGGAAAACAAGTTCAAGGCAAGGGAAGTCATTTACCTGATGGTTTTGGCTTCTTCTTAGATACATTACAATGAAGCTGATGAAGATCATCAAAGGGAATTTCACTTTCTCAATTCTTTCACTTCCTTGGTCATCTCAGAACCTTTCAATTCCATCCCAGAACCAAAGTTTCATCATGGTCTCCATCAGGCTTGAGCCAGTCACTGATTTGGAAATCAAAAAATGTAAAAAGAAACTTTAAAAAAATGTGTAAAGAAAACTTTAACTTCAACAGTGAGAGGCTGACTTTATATTTTTTTCACTAGATGCTTCCAAAACCTAATTTTCGAAGAACGTTAGATGTCCTTTCCTTAGCATATGCAGAGTAGACGCAGATTAATGACTAATAGGGATCTTTAGACAAGCTAAAAAACAATTACCTCCCCCCTTTCACCTTCAGAAAAGAACCAATTACGGTGCACCGAAGCACTTTCCCATGGCTGGATGGAGATGGGTTGGGGGGGTGGGAGGGACACAAGCACACGTTGAATTGAAACACGAGTAATGCTCACTTAATCTTCTCTCCTTTTGATGTCGGACTCGCTCCGCCAGGCCTGGGCTGACGACGCTGTGGATCGTGTGCCGAGTTAAAAGCAAAAGGATGATAAATAACAGGAAATTAGCTGCGGCTTCCTTTAGTCTTACTGGAAGAACTGCATGCTGCCTTGGAAACCGCAGCTCGAAACGACAGCACAGGAGCCTAAAAATAAGTGTGTCGAATGACTTTTTGTCAATAAATGCATGTGTTTAGTTGTTTAGCGAAGTTCTGAACCGGTTGTTAATAGCAGATGTTTGGATCTTGGATCAATAGACAAACATCTGAACTTCCCAACCCACGTTTGCAGTCCTGAAACCTCACTTTTCTGGGATGTTCCACTAGATTTTGGACGTTTTTTGCAGTCAGCGTTCACATTTCGTTGATGTTCCGAGCTCTATAGCAGGCCACTGGAGCTCTTCAGATACGAACAGGTTCGGATCGCAAAGACGTCCTGTACAATCGTGAGCCTCCAACTTCTAACCACAAACGACTGGTGTCCGAGTAAAACCATTGGTTTTGAATTCTTATGTCCAGTTTGTTACTCTTACACTTTTATACTCAAAACTATACAGGGAGTGCAGAATTATTAGGCAAGTTGTATTTTTGAGGATTAATTTTATTTGAGGATTTAATTTGAACAACAACCATGTTCTCAATGAACACAAAAAACTCATTAATATCAAAGCTGAATATTTTTGGAAGTAGTTTTTAGTTTTAGCTATTTTAGGGGGATATCTGTGTGTGCAGGTGACTATTACTGTGCATAATTATTAGGCAACTTAACAAAAAACAAATTCATACCCATTTCAATTATTTATTTTTACCAGTGAAACCAATATAACATCTCAACATTCACAAATATACATTTCTGACATTCAAAACCAAACAAAAACAAATCAGTGACCAATATAGCCACCTTTCTTTGCAAGGACACTCAAAAGCCTGCCATCCATGGATTCTGTCAGTGTTTTGATCTGTTCACCATCAACATTGCGTGCAGCAGCAACCACAGCCTCCCAGACACTGTTCAGAGAGGTGTACTGTTTTCCCTCCTTGTAAATCGCACATTTGATGATGGACCACAGGTTCTCAATGGGGTTCAGATCAGGTGAACAAGGAGGCCATATCATTAGATTTTCTTCTTTTATACCCTTTCTTGCCAGCCACGCTGTGGAGTACTTGGACGTGTGTGATGGAGCATTGTCCTGCATGAAAATCATGTTTTCTTGAAGGATGCAGACTTCTTCCTGTACCACTGCTTGAAGAAGGTGTCTTCCAGAAACTGGCAGTAGGACTGGGAGTTCAGCTTGACTCCATCCTCAACCCGAAAAGGCCCCACAAGCTCATCTTTGATGATACCAGCCCAAACCAGTACTCCACCTCCACCTTGCTGGCGTCTGAGTCGGACTGGAGCTCTCTGCCCTTTACCAATCCAGCCACGGGCCCATCCATCTGGCCCATCAAGACTCACTCTCATTTCATCAGTCCATAAAACCTTAGAAAAATCAGTCTTGAGATATTTCTTGGCCCAGTCTTGACGTTTCAGCTTGTGTGTCTTGTTCAGTGGTGGTCGACTTTCTGCCTTTCTTACCTTGGCCATGTCTCTGAGTATTGCACACCTTGTGCTTTTGGGCACTCAGTGATGTTGCAGCTCTGAAATATGGCCAAACTGGTGGCAAGTGGCATCTTGGCAGCTGCACGCTTGACTTTTCTCAGTTCACGGGCAGTTATTTTGCGCCTTGGTTTTTCCACACGCTTCTTGCGACCCTGTCGACTATTTTGAATGAAACGCTTGATTGTTCGATGATCACGCTTCAGAAGCTTGGCTATTTTAAGACTGCTGCATCCCTCTGCAATATATCTCACTATTTTTGACTTTTCTGAGCCTGTCAAGTCCTTCTTTTGACCCATTTTGCCAAAGGAAAGGAAGTTGCCTAATAATTATGCACACCTGATATAGGGTGTTGATGTCATTAGACCACACCCCTTCTCATTACAGAGATGCACATCACCTAATATGCTTAATTGGTAGTAGGCTTTCCAGCCTATACAGCTTGGAGTAAGACAACATGCATAACGAGGATGATGTGGTCAAAATACTCATTTGCCTAATAATTCTGCACTCCCTGTAGAAAGTAGCAAGAAAATTAAGATCTAAAAACGTGCCTCATGCTGATATATATATCACATGTAAAGATTTCTATATACACATTTGGTAAGAATTATAACTGTCTTAAGCCTCATTTCTTTTTTTATTTTTTTATTTATTTTTTACTTATTTTTTAATATTGTTTAATATTTAAGGTAGTTTGCTTGTTGCCCCGATGCAGCATTTCCTAATACAAACTGTCGCTGACCTCCAACTTTACCTATGTTTACAGTGCAATAGATGGTTTTTTTTTATTCCACTGTTTTAATTGACGCTCATACGACTTAC
This sequence comes from Silurus meridionalis, assembly GCF_014805685.1. Lineage (NCBI taxonomy): Eukaryota > Metazoa > Chordata > Actinopteri > Siluriformes > Siluridae > Silurus > Silurus meridionalis. The sequence goes on from NC_060892.1 coordinate 25,236,706, forward strand.
ATTTTGCGCTCCTGATGATGTCATTACGGCTCAACCTGCATCTGCTTCCTACGAGGGGTTCATTCGCACCTCTGGCCTCATAAACGGAGCTAAATTTCCCGAATGTTGTGAACCAGCTTGAAGCCGGATGAAAAATATCGCCTTTTTTTTTCGGAAATCGAGATATTGGTGTTTTTTCCTTAATCGAAAACGATTAACTTGATCTGTCCATTCGATACTAGCATTTTTCTCCCATGTGACGTGATGCTGTCATTCGTCAATTGAAGATCCCCTTTTGGCCGACTTGTTTCAGCTTTGTTTCATTCCGTCGTGTTGATCAAATCGACTGTTTTTGGCCTTTCACTAACTTTGTTTTAAGGAGTTTCGGAGTCTACGTTCAATAAGAGTCCAATTCTAAAGTACTGCAACTGCTCCAAGACTTTCGTTCGACTTTTAACTGATAATTGAGGAAGTTTTGCGGTACGGTGTCTCTACTTTGACTCCTTCTTTCACACCTCTGTGCCAAATGTTTTGTGTATTTCCTCGATGCTTCGCTACTTAGCCGGACCGCTCTTGCAAGCACTGATTGGATGCTTCGTACGTATAAAAAAACAGTCGCTAAGTGAAGGAATTGAACCTAAATGAACACAATCTGTTCGAATGTTCGATATGCTTTCCGGGTTATAACCGATCGATACGTCTTGGTTGATTAAGCTAACGTTAGCTCGTGTATCGACTCGTTGTTAATGCTTGCTAATGCGGGTCACCTCGCTGACCGTTCGTCTTGTTTTGTCCTACACAGACAGAAAAAAGGGCTATTTATTTTATTATTTCCGTTAAAAGGAGCCGTTGAGTTGCAGGAACATGTTTAAAACGGGTTGAAATAAAAGATCAAGAAATCTAAAATATTCAATCTGCAACTGTTTCTGACCATTTTTTGTTGTTGTTGAAGTCCAAATCCACAATTACATAAGGAACTTGCAGTAGTGTAATTTTACCTAATTGACCTGAGATTTGGATATTGAGCTGATGTACAGTATGAGCAAAAATATTCGGACACCTGTCTTCTCTAGCCATATGTGGTTCTTTCCCCGAACTGCTTCCACATGGTCTGTAGAAGCAACAGATTCACATTTTCCATTCGCTTGAACGAGGAGACTCAAAACAGTTCCTGTGTGGTAAGCCGGCTCCACAAAGATATGCTTTACGTGGGTTGGAGTCGGAGATCCGATTAATGTGAACGCTTCACCCCAGGCCTCCTCACCTACATCAGTAACTGACACTACTAAAATCCTCTTGGGTGAATGAGCACAAATTCTCACAAAATCTGGTGGAACATCTTTCCAGAAGAGTGAAGGTCACTATAGCAGCGAATATGAACTAAATGTGGAATGGGATGTTCAAAAATCGTATACCAGCCGTGGTGTCTGAAAGCCCCTGGTCCATGTAGCTTATATTGCAATAATGAAGCCCTGCGTGAAATTCTAAATTGTTCTACAGGTAGTTTTAGGATGGAGATGTTTTCTGATGATTTCATCGCAAGTCCAGACATGGACATAGTTTACAAAAGTACACAATTTAGCCAAACGGAGCAATTTACAGTCCTGTAATGCTGTAATGTATGAACTCTACTGTGTGTTGGTATATGTGAGATATAATGCATGTATGCAAATATATTTAAAACGGCGACGCCCAACCAAAATTGTATGTCGAACCGTCGTAACTTTGGGACGACCTAAATTACGTAACCTAAACCACCTTGGGTTCTTGTTTTGCTTTGTTTGTTAATGAATTTGCAAATATGACGTGTTTTTTTTATTTATTTTTTTATATATATCCGTTTTAATATTAATGTTCAAATTCTTTCCAGTGTGTGCCGTTTTAATGTATGTACACATAATGAAACCTGGGACCATTGTGTGCAATTGTGGAGCTACAGTACAGTAGATCTTCTCATGGTAATAACTCACTGCTGGAAATGGCCCCCTTGGGCATTAGGACACTTTTTTTTTTTTTTTTTTTTTTTTTTTTTTTTTGAACGGTTCTGAAAAACCTGAAGCGCAGAAGATAATTGGTCCACATCCACAATTTCGCTTATCTCTTACAGCAGAGTCCAAATGATCTCGAATGATGCAAACTGCTCCCATACTATTTACTCCATTACAGTCAGACATAAGTAATGATGGTGTTGGAACTCTAGCAATCCGTTTCAAACTCGAGCCCTCCTTCATTAGTGTACGTTAGAAACGGTCTTGAATTACCGTACGAGCAAATAAATCCACGGACGTAGACCTCGTTTGGCGTAATTGCTGTAGCGTATTGTTTTTGAGGCACGTCCTGAAAGGTCATGTACGGTCTCCATCTTGTCCTCTGTCTATTTCGAACTGCCCTAGTTTTCTTTTCTTGATTGACTTTGCCTCACTGTCTCTGTCTGTTGGTTCTTCATTTTCTTGGTGTTTTTTTTTTTTTTCCTCCTTATACCGTTTTATCTTTCCCTCCCACCGCACGTCTCCCCCATGTCTCTGATGACTTATCGATTCCCTCTTTGTGGTTTTGTGTGCAGTCTTTTCAAGTCCCCGGTGCACCTGTCAATCATGGCTACGGTGGGATTGTCGCAGAGGCCCCAGGACCGCCAAACGAATTGAAAGCGAGACTGGGAAGACAGATGGTCCCGCCAGCAACTTCGCACCGAACTCGGTAGGCAGTCTTTTTCTGAACCTTATCTATCGCTCGCAAAGTCGTCTTTTTTTTTCCGCATGTCAGCAGCTGCGTTTAAACGCCGGGGACCAGCTGACAAAAATTCTGTTAGCGCCATTAAGCGCAAGAGGCGTTCGCCGTTCGCTCCTAATCCGGTTAATGGGAAGTGATGGAGTGCCATTTCCTATTTGTACGGAGAAAAGTTTAGTGTGTTATGCAAATTGCGCTCGGCACCTTGCCAAACCTTAAACCATTGAAGGAACTGTGTTTCTTTATTTATTTATTTATTTATTGGTTGGGTGTTAATTTTATTAAGTAAATGTAGGATCTGAATGAATCACTTTTGTATAAGTAAATGATCTCGATCCAATTTCTAAAATTTATCAAGAAATTGTGAATTGCAAGATATCAGACATTAAGCTCAGAGAATGGATTTGTTAGAAATTCATGTTTAATGGGATTTTTATTGAAAGCTAACATTTTTGGGTGATTTGCTGAAGACTGGTGGTCAGTAATGAAGTGAATGTATTTATTTATTTTCTTTTTCTAGAAACTTTACCGTATACAGCATGTGTATACAGTATACAAATTAAGAGTTGAGTAAGGCTAACTTCAGTGCAAACAGTTAGAGGCACGCTTTATTTTAGACTTTTGAAATGTTAGCATCTGGTCGACGATATCGTTCCCAGATGTTCGTACACTCAAAATGATCGTGTTCTTTATACGCTGAAGTTCAATTCTTGAATGTTTCCTCCCCTAGTGGTAGCTGGTGGTCAGTTAGACTGGTCATGTTAAAGAAAATGTACAAGCATTAAATTAAATTATTTTAAGACGCATGACAACTGTGAATTGTTAAAGGTCTGAGAAAGTATGCTGCGAAGGTACTTTTCCTATGGGGATAAATGAACTGAACTGCAAAAAGATGGAGGTAGCACCCAATCACAAAAAAACCTGGGGCTAAAATAGCCGTCAAAGGCCATGTTCGCACTAATATGTTTCGTTTTCTCTTCGTTTTGGGCTTTCGTCCACATTTAGATGGCGTTTTGAAAACAAACTTCATGCCAAAATATTTTTCTGGCACTTGGAGTTCATGGTGGCCATGTTCTGTAGGAGGCTCTGAGGTCTGCATACAGTAGGATCTGAAATTTGAGGTCGTTTCTGCAATTCCAGGAGCAGTCTGCAGATTCCTCGCTAGTTCTTGTAGTTGTGACCGAACCACCTCTGAAGGGTTCGCACCGAGAGCATGAGTTTTCAGCAGACTTGTTCGACCCAACCTGCACCCAATCACTTTGTTCGTAAATTCATTGTACGTGTGCGATGCAAGTTTCTGGTGCCACGTTCTCCCAGTCTCGGTTTCCCGGTGAGCAATGGGTGTTTGGTTACACACTTACTTACTGGAATATTTGGCATGGTGGCGTTTCTAAAAATGAGGCATTGAGGACTGCCAAGCAAAAGATTACCTGCCAGATGGATTCTGGGTAATTTGGATTAGATGCAGTGGGAGCAGGACGAGATGAACCTGTTGATGTCCGTGAGCATGCTTAGCCACCAGTACTAATTATAGGAGATGGTGGGTTTTGTAATGAGTTTGCATGATCTTTCCCTTTGGGCAATTGTAAATAGAATTTGTCAATAACTCAGAAAATCACACCCCCAAGCGATACCTGTGAGAGAATGCATTATTTGTGGAGGACACAAATAAGAGAGTAATTTTGTTTAGCTGGTTTTGGTCCCCGGTTTGTACAGGAGTCTTGATAGATTTGAGTTTGATTGTTGGTTGGTCTAGAATGATGGTTTGCACCCTTCCAGACAGTGGTGCCTATAATAGTCGATTCCCAGGAAAAGGAGGCAACTCCAAGTTACTAAGACATGTGATCAGCTCTATAGGTGTCAGAGGTATGTCTTGAAGGCTATCTATGAAAAATAACCTGTATAAAAAAAAAAAAGATTCCCAAGCCAACTTTCCCTCTGCTTTATATTCGAACGAGTTGAGGCCATATTTTCTACAGAGACGCTGTCCAAGGTAGCGTTTCAATTAATTTAGCAATTGGCAGGAAAATGAGGAAAAACTGCTTCATATATAAATATTACGGATGTACATCTCCGAAACCCCCAATGAGCAGATGCATAAGATTTCTTCAGACAGACGGCAAATAATCAATTTACTTAAGTGCCTTTTGACTTTTAAAGCGTGACCCTTTGGGACCCTGTCTTTGTTGTGAAAAAGAAAAAAGGCAGTAATAAAACCAAACGTTCTTTTCCTGTTCTGTCTCCAGGAAGACGCAGCTCTACCTCTGCCATGTTAATCCGTGTTCTATGTGACTCTCAGGACACGCCTCGGTCTCCATAGTGTTGCTATAATCAAGTAGCTGAGGGAACACGCTTGAGAAACAGCTTGCCGAGGAAAAATCGATCTGCATATCAAATATTGATCACAAATTATTACTTTCTGGATAATAAAAGTACAGCACATCTAAACATTTATATATAAATAATTTTTTTCTGATCCAAATATGTTCAACGAAACTTCGCAATACATATATTTTTTCCCTCAAAGCAGTATAACACATTATCTTCACAATTTTTCACTCGATCTGCCGTTCTATGAATCTGCCTGCCGAGTTATACGTTACCACCTGAGAATGCGTGAGGCAGAAAAAAGGAAAGCGTAGCCTGCAAAATGTTCACGCTTGTGCACAGAAGTGTCCACCGCTGCTTAGAAAAATGAAGCGAGGCCCATGCATTTTTCATAGAGGCTTATCTTCGTTTCGGAGAAACTAACTTTTTTTTTCTCCCATCTTTGTGCCTTTTGATTTAAAAACTTGCAATCGCGTTCATCGAATAGGTGGTTTTTTTTTGTTTTTAAACGTTCTGTTTGGTCCAAATATAAAATTTGCAGTAGATGTTGTCCAGATACTGAGATTGTAACACTGAAATTAATTAACCTTATTTCTCGTAATTGCTAACATTTTAGCTTTGTTTGAATTGTCGACTCGTATGAAGACCATTGTAACTTTATATTTGAAGGTGCTTGTTACTTGTCACATGTACATTACAGCACAGTAAAACACTTCTTTGCATATCCCAGCGATGTTGGGAAGCTGGGGTTCGAGCGCAGGGTCGGCCATAATACAGTTGGAACACAAGGGCCTTGCTTAAGGGCCCAAAAGTGGCAGCTTGGTGATACCGGAATTCGACCATTTACGTTTGCGCCATTTGGCAGACGCACTTATACACAGGGCGACTGACGATCATCTCATGCATACAGCTGACCAGTTAAGGTTCAAGGGTCTTTCTCAAAGCCTCGGAAGTGGCAGCTTATTGGCGATGGTGGGATTTGAACTCTTCCCCCAAAGTTTACATTTACAGCATTTTTTCCAGACACTTGTGTCTCACATAACTTTCCTTTGTCAAGTTATATCAGTTATTTATACATGTTTGATCTCAAAATGTCAGTCTTTAATGTTGGCTGGTCATCTTTGACATGAATCAGAAATGGGGGGCCACCCAGCAGAATATTTTACTCCATCCAACAGAGGGAGAACTTTTGAAATTAGTTCCATTTTTGTGACCTTGTATTTTTACTGTCTGGGTACGGATTGTGCAACATTGCAAACCGGATGTTAATGATCAGATGTGCATCTTAGTGAAGAGTTGGTTTTGGCTCAGAAGAGAAAAATTATATATAATATCTCCTGGTTGTAATACTATCAGTTAATCTGCTGAAATAGTTCCATAAGCTCTTGTATGGCAAATTTTGAACAATTTAGAAAATGCCAGCAGCCATAGTTTAAGGTGAATAACAAGTTTCTGACATTTTTCCTCATGCACTTACAGAGCTATTTTAGACCCATTTCACTAATGATGCCGGATGGGGCATCGGGCACGGACTTGGAGCAATAGCTTCCATGGCTAATTAAAATGTTAGGCTATTAGACGCATTAGGACACATGGTCGCGTGCGGGAATGTAACCGCCCGCTGCTGTGTAACGAAGCGCTGCATCACAGACAGGAGTCTTGTACAGCAAGAACGAATGCCATAAAGCAAGAAACCCAATGAAAACAATTTCTCCTTTCACTGTAGGAATTCAATACATATTACTGGAAAAAATATATAGAAAAGCGTTTCAGTCTTGGACTCTGCATCCAATAGAGTAAAATCCAGAATGCACCTTTTGTCTCTAGATTCATCCCAGTCTTATTTTTTTCTTTTAATTTTTTCTCCTCTGAGTTGACACACACTTTAAACAAACTACAAATAACCAGGAGCAAACATTTTGAAATGGTCAACAATATGGACCAAGATCCAAACTACAGTACTCGACGTGGTTCAATCTCAATGTTCTCCTTGTGTTGTCCTGGGTTTCTTCCGATTGCCCCAACCATTCATACCATGTGAAAGCACCCTGAGTATCGCCATTGTCTTGGTTTGTTCTAATTTGAGACGATTGTGTTGACCATTGATGGACTGAAGCGTTAGGAACCCAGAGAGAAGACAAAAGAAGCCCGAAATTGACGACGAGGTCACGGTGTGTACTCGCATTAATCTTTTCTCACCTCATCAGTCCTGCTTCCACTGAGCCAAAGACGGGTTCCCGAAACCGAGGATAAATGCGGCGGGGCCGTAGGAAAGCTCCTCGTTCAGCTCTCGCCCTTGAGGTCTCTGCGATCCATATCCATCCGTCTTCATCGTGTCATGTCCGCCTATGTGGTGTCAACTAATGCAGATCTGGCCAAACATTAAACGTATCCTGGGGTGTGCTGATGCGACACAAACGTGCCGCACCTCCGGCCGAGGCACTCCGTCACAAGTGACAAGTGGTAACATTAAGTGACCAGGACGGTAGCAAAAGGGCTAACGTAAGAGCTGGGACCATCTATCTTTCTTTTCTACGGCCGTGACACTGGAGGTGCGGTGTAGAGAACTGCGTTTTACTGATGGTTGCCTTGGAGGTCACTTTGATTTCCCACTTTACAGATTTTATGTACCATTTGCAAAGATGTCGCACATCTGATCGGAAGGACATGGGTTCAAATTCCAGCACTGCCAAATCTGCTATTGCTGGGCTCTCGCGCAAGGCCCTTAACCATCAATTTCTCAGAACAAAAGATAATGAAGATGCTCTGAAATCTGTTACAAATGTAAGCTCTTTCGAATTGTAGGAAATTTAACAGCGATCTTTAACAACGAAATACTGATAAGTGGAATTCTGTGTGAAGGAACGTTGCTGTCGTGGTTTGTGTCCCTTGTTCCAATCAAAAGAAGGATCTTGGGAAATCAATGTTAAGCTTGTTAGAACGAATCCGAAGGTGCTTAAGATTCTGCTCTCTCCTGTCAGTTTGGTCCGTCTGGATTACGAAGACATTGGACTTTAGAGCCGAAGATCGGGAGTTCAAATCCCAGCCACACCACGCTGCAGCTCCTGGGGCCCTTAAGCAAGGCCCTTAACCCCATAGCTGCTCAGTCGTGTATAACTTTTTTTTTTTTGGTTTTAAATGTCGCACTGGATAAAATGCTATAAATGTAAACCCAAGTTAATTCTGTGCTTGAAAATCCAAATCGGATCAGCCAATACACACCATTTTGTATTTGTACACCTCACTTTTCCCACTTTTCCAAACTGTTGGCACAAAATTTCAGGGACATTTCTAACATCGTGGGTCTCTAACTTAACAGTTTTGGGATGGAACGTGACCATTTATGACATTTTATCCAGTGCGACTTGCATTGAAAAAAAAAAAAAATCTCATTAATAAAACTGAGCATCTATGGGGTTAGGGGCCTTAATGCCGTTCTACCGAGGGACAACTTTCTTGTGTGCGTTATAGTATTTTTGCTCGACCCGAACACTTTGATGCACTCGACCCCTCCCTCCAATTTCCAAAGAATATCGCCATCTGTTCCAGGCTGTACACACACAAAAAAGGGAAAAAATGGTGCCTGTATCTGGAAGCATCTCGGTGTAAGCAATGTTGGGACAGAGTAATTGAAAAACATTGAGCCGTCACCTGATTACCTCTGGTTCCCGCGTATCCCAAATGCCGCACGGCACATGGCCGAAACGCAGGCAAATATTGTGTCTCGTCAGACAGACGCATCAGACATCAAACGGTTTAGTAACATCCCTGAGCCTTGGGGTCTCCTCTGCAAATTTTGAATAATACGCGTGTGCTTTGGGGTTTCTCTCTGCACAAAATGAGGCTTTTGTTTGGCTTTGTGTTTGACATTATGGATAATGACATTAGAGGCAGGGGAGTCTTTGATTGTAAGCTCAGTAAAATAGAAATGGGGTTTGCAGTACAGGACTAAAAGTATCTCACTGTGAGGGCAATTCACAAAATGCTTGGAATGATAAGAGCATATGAAGAAAGTCTAATATATATCCATCACGCATCCGCCCAGTATCGATTGGACATTGTAATCCCATATTGGCAGGAAAGTTTGGGAAAAATCTATTTATAAAAAACTTCTCTTAAGGTCCACATGAGTGGAAAAATGGTCAATTGTTCAATAGCATCCTGGATGGATGGATGGATGGATGGATCGATCGATATTTGGAGGGATGGATGGAGGGATACTTGGATTTTTGGATACTTGGATGGATGAATGGTTGTATACTTTGATGGGTTGATAGTTGGATGGAGGGATATTTTGATGGATCCTTGGATTTTTGGATACTTGGATGGATACTTTGTTGGATGGATGAATGGTTGTATACTTTGATGGATAGATATTTGGATGGACAGACACTTTGATGGTTTGATAATTGGATTGATGCATGGATGGATAGGTGGTTTGATAGTTGGATGGATACTTTGCTGGTTTGCTTGATGGATGGGTGGATGGTTTGATGGATGGATGGATGGATAGAACTTTGTCACTGCATAATACAGGTACACAGCAACGAAATGCAGTTTAGCATCTACCAGAAGTGCAAAATAGTAGTGAATTGGCAAGTGCAAATAAAAAAAGCAAAAATAGAAATAAATATTAAGGCGGTGTTTAAAGAATGTGCTGGTGAGCAAGTACACTAGGAATATTTATATTTATTTTAGGAATAGTTATATTGGTGCAGGATGTGTGTAAGGCAAAATAAGTGTTGGGAATGTGGAATATTAATTTACAATATGGAATATGTACATTGGATGTACAACTGTTTATAATTGCTGAGTCTATTAATTAAGCAAAAAAGTCAAATCAGTCAGTAGTCAATAATAAAAACGAATTTCCTAATTCTAATCAATGCCTTTTGAGCGTAATAGATTGCCTGCTGCTTGTGTTACTTGCGCAGCATTCAGAGTTGCTCTGAATAAGTCATAGCTCCGATATAAATAAATGAACAGCGCTGTCAGATTCAGATCAGTCATTTGGGTCAGAATCCGTTCCTCGTAAGAGCGCCAGTCTTATCGCCGACTACTTTATATGATCAAGGTTACCTCTTTCCCGTGAGCCCCCGCGAAGACCAGGCGACTGAGAGGAGAAAAAAGTGCCTTTCCCTGAGAATAATACTTTGGGTAAATGAGTAAAGAAATCCGCCATAAGTTGTCTTGTTTAACGTTTTAAGCTTTTTAGTTAAAAAAAAAAAAAAAATCACTTTCTGAATCCATTTTTATATCCCTGAACCAGGAAGTCATGCCTGAATAATTTCCTGTTCATCAATAAAATATATCAATGGAAATAAACATTGAATATACATTAGACAAAAGTGTCGGGGCACCTGATTTCTGCTATAGAGCTTTTGAACAGAAATTGAAGGCCTTTGGGGTGAATGCGAATGCAAATCTCCATGAAATCTAATGGAACATCTTCCCAGAAGAGTGGTGGGAATTCTAACAGCTAATGAGGATTAAATGTGGGATGCCATGGTCGGGGGTCCACAAACTTTTGTCCATATAATTGACCTATTTAGTGCACAATGAACAAAATAGAATATGAATCGTGGTGGTAATTACACACCAAGCAAATTTTTATATTCTTAACACCACGAAATCAAAACTGCAACCACACCACACTTTAATATAAAAATGTTAAATATACTGTATATTTGGCACAAGTATGTTTATATGAATCAAATATACATACACACAAAGGTTTGTGGAAACCCAACCATAAGATTTGTATGGGTCTCATTGAACATCCCATTCCACCATTTAGTCCTTCATTGGTTTTTACAAATAACCTTCGTTCTTCTGGGAAGGCGAACAGGTCTGAGTTTCCTTGTTCAACTGTATGGAATATTGAATAGCATTTATACAATTGTCCATATTTATTATCAGTTTAAAAAGGAATCCCTCATGGCTTGAAATGTCCCAACACTTGTCCGTATAGTGCATTTCCAATTAATGTTTTAAAATTCAATAATGTGTTATCCAGAAACTGAGACGTCTGTAAAGGAGAAAGTTTGTTCTGGTTTCTTTCCACTTGTTCTATAAATACACAGAAAGAATACATGCATAATGGGTGTCCAATTGCATAATTCATGTTGAATAATGCATTTTTTTCCCCCGCAAACGAAAAAACACCGAACAGTTGCTCCTGAACGGCGGTAGACGACTCCGGTAGCTATTGAACAGTCAGACAGAAAGCAGTGCTAATTATTTTTTTTTCTCCAGGCTGCTATTTTTCTTAACCTTAACCTTCATGATCTGTATCTTATTAAAGCAAAGAAACCAAATATACTTTACAAAACAAATCGAGCAGCAATGTATCCTGACTGACTGTTATGGTTCTCAAAATGGAAGTGAAACATTTTCAATAATTCAATAGTTTAATGCTTTTGAATCTCAATCGGTGAACTTTACAGAATTAAGGGACGTGGTGTACGACGACTGCAGACTCCCAACACGGCGCGTTCACAGATTGCTATTCGCTTAGAGGTTTGTCAAAGTCTGAATAAACAATGTTTGTTTTTTTTCTGAGCTGATGAATATTCCGCTTCATCTTTTTGCTCCACACTCGAGTGTGGAGTCTTACTCTGGAAAAATTAGCAATGGAGCGATTTGTTAGCATGCAACAAGAATGAGCAGGAGCATGGGTAATATGGGTCGTGTTCTATTTTTTGTTTATGGTGTAAAGAGTACCTAAAAATCCTACATAAAATTGAACATATTGACAAATGGTGAAAAGCTGAAAATGGTTAAATTTGGGGTTTGTTTCTTTAAATGCAGATCAAATTATACGACCTCAGCACTCCATTAGCAACATTTTAAGATCAACACAACAGCTTCTGTAACGTGCCGGAATGACACGACGATCGAACAAGTCTTTTAAAAAAAGGAATCTTCAATTAACCGATAGACTTGCAGTATGTCTCAATTGTAGAAGAACCGTTTTTTATTTCATGGACAGATGAAATTCTAGAATTTACGATGACGTAAAACCAAATATTCCGAGTTGAGTGCTTGCAAAATGCCGTTGGTATGTAAAAGATTGCAGTAGAAAGTAGCCAAAACATGACTCGTAACAAAGTACATTTACTCAAATACTTTACAACTCTGGCATTCGGAAGGGTGGGGGAATGGTCTTAATATAAGTAACCTGTACATAACTTAAAATGTCAGACCTTTCAAATGGAAGACGGAAAATGCCGAGCTGATTCTGCGGTTCTGTCCAGTGCCTTAGCAAAGAACAAAAGTAAATTTTTCTCATTTGAATATAAAGCAATGCACAAACGAGGACAAATGTTGGAAACCTCTCAAACCTGTAGGCATGTTGTTCCTAAGTGTTTGATCGATTAAAAAAAATAATAATAACGTGAGTAGTAAAAATAACTAACGTTTTTTCAAGGTTATAAAGTTGCAAAACGGGTGAAACCTTTTGTTTATAAAAACAAACAAAAACAACGCACTTCTAGTTCGGAACGTTGTCGAAGTCGACGCAAGTAAAATGCCTAGTTTGCTAAGGCACATCGGTTCACAACGCTGTCCGGCACATTCGAGCGAGAAAACGTCCGAAAAGGTTCTAAATAAGTTTTCGGTTCACACCAAATGGAATCGATAAGAACTGGCAAACTGCTCACTAGTTCCTCAAAGTCACTCGCGTTTATGAAAAATGGCGTTTGCTGATTTGGCAACCGCTAACTGATGCATGAGGTTGACGGCCAAACATAGTATAACACTGCTAACATTATAGAATACTGATGGTTTCTCTAGACATGGCATCCTAACGATTGTATTAAGAGGCAGGTTGATTTGGGTAGGACGCGACTGAAGGCCTGGTTTGATTCGATTTTAAATCGGTTATGGTATACAACCTTCAGCAAGCAACAAGTAATAGTCGGTTATTGTTTGTTTGTAGAATTGTGCATTACTTCCCAAAAATTTTCCGAGTATAGTATTAATACTATACCCAAACAAAGAGCAAAAATTTGCAGAGAAAAATAAAGTCGTTGTGTAAAGTTTTCAGGTATTTTCAGGTTATTTAAAGTACATTCAGGTATTTGGGATTTCTGACGGTGTGGCGTCCCAATGTCTGGTCCGACTGTGAAGGCGACCTGTTCACCGAGGGCCTGTGATGGTAGAGGTACACGGGAGAATGTATTTCTATAGGGACGACCGGACCTTCAGTCTTGGTCAGTTGCTTGGCAGTTATGATGACGTATGTGACCTCTTGTGTTGATGGATGAGTAGCTGAATAGTCGTGTGCAACTGCCCATGTCTGTTCACAGCACCTCATCCATTCCTTTTGGGTTAGACCTGACAGGTCTGCCTGCTGTGGAAATGGAGCTGGTTGCTGGCCTCAAACACGATGCAAAGGCATCTTGCGCTATATTTCTAAAAGTATTGGGAGACCTGACCATTCCTGTTAGATGTGGTTCTTTTCCAAACTGGCATTACATTGGCATTACGGTGAGTAAATAATTATAGATTATCTCTTCATCATGGCACCTGTTAATGGGTGGATATATTTTTATTAGGCAGCAAGTGAACATTTTGTCCACAAAGTTGACATTAGAAGCAGGAAAAATTGTTTGAAAAACTGTCAAACGTCTAGACGACTGGGTCGGAGCGTTCCCAAAACTGCAGCTCTTGTGGATGTTTCTGGTCTGCACTGGTCAGTATCAAAAGTGCGCCAAGGAAGGAACTGCGGTGAACCGGCGACAGGGTCATGGGCTGCCGAGGCTCATTGATGCACATGGGGAGCGAAGGCTGGTCCGTGTCGTCCGATCCAACAGACGAGCTCCTGTAGCTCGAACCGCTGTTAATGATGTTGATGCTCGAAGGGTCACGACTCTTTCGGCAGCAAAAGGGGACCAATGCAATATTAGGCAGGTGCCCATAATGATCTGTGTGTATGTAATTATCTATATATAAAAAAATTAGCAAGCCTATAAAGCAGCCAGTCACAGCCCACACACTCTCGTCACTTGTTGACAGCTAACCTGATTGCAGCCCTTCACACAAAAGGGCCATTAGGACCACAATCCATGTCGCTCTGTTTTTTCTGTCCCTTACTTACCTCTTGTTTCAGAGTGAGTTTCTGAGTGACACACTTGCACTGTTATGAATGGAACTGTCGGTCACTCTGCTGTATTACGTTCACGCCTCGGCTTATGCGAGTCCTTGCAATACTGCAATAGAAATGCATGAGCGGAAACACCAGAACGGATGAAAATATAGAGCGCTGAAAGCTAGCGGGGGGTAATATGGCGGCTAGATGCTCCCCCGATGGTGACTCTTCACGTTGTAAGTGAAGAATTTCTCCGCCAGCCCAAAAGCTTAAACCGGCAAAGAATTAGCAGAAGGTAAGGAGTTTAGAAGTGAAGGCTCCATTGATGTCTACTTCTAAAGAATCCGTGAGTCATGAAAAGTTGCTCAAAGGCATAAAAGTACACGGGTACTGCATCTTAAAACTGTATTCTAGAACACTGCAGACAGCACTAGCTTTATCACCATAGGTTTTACATTAACCTTGGTGAGGCATGTCTTCATGGAGTCAGGGCTTTGAGAGGATTTTAGGAAGACCCTCAGGCTTTGCCCATACTTTATGCCAATCAATCTGGCAATGATTGCTTGCAAAGGGAGAAAGAAAGGATTGTGGGATTGAGGGAATCCTCGCATCAAATGACTAGGTGTTTTTTTGTTTTTTTTTTTTTAAAGTGTAATTTTTGTGTTTCAATCCTGTTTAATCATTGAACCGTTTCACAGTTTAATGTCCATCAACTCTTTTGAAGTTGGGTTATTCTGAAGAACTGTTTGGTTTTTGAATCCTGTCTACAACAGGGATCGTAATATTCACCGATTCACATCGGTATAAAAAGTTAACAATGTGATGTATCCGTTGCACCCTTTTTTTTAAATTATTTTTTTATTTATAAATAAATCGATGCAAGTTGGCATTTGTACCACCATGCCTCGTTTCTAACGTATTTGCATCAGTAAAAAACGATTTATTTCCATACCATCATAAGTCGATACGCTACACTTTGATTTAGAAAGTGACCATTTTCATTATAAATAATCAAAATTTTATTATAAATAAATCCGATGCATATTTTATATGTACTGTAGATCGATTTCTCGAGTGCGTTCTTTCAGCACCATCGCTGCTACATGCCGTATCGCAACGCTACCGAGACCTAATCGTGTCCTGAGAGTCACATAGAATAGAGATTAACATGGCAGAGGTAGAGCTGCATCTTTCTGGAGACAAACAAGGGAAAAGAAAGCAAGGAAACAAAAGGGAACCCTCTGTACCAATTTTTCTCTATTGAATCGTATTGCGTCGGCTCGAAATCGGCATCTCATTACGTGGGAATCGTATTGTATCGTGTCGGTGGCTGCTTCATGTGTATCTTTTAATTTGTACCATATTAGCTATGCTTTGTGAATCGCATCAGCCTCAGTTATGGAGATGCAACATCCCTAGTTTCCCACTGTATTCAGGTCTAATTTGAATCTCAGAACGAAATCTCATCAGGCCAATTGATTGATGCAAATATTCCAACCCCAATAAGGAATATTACCTTTATTCCAAAAAAGAAAAATAGCCACTTAATAAAGAGCAAAGCATATCCCATTTCCTTGAAATCCCTTCTTCGCATGTAGCAGCGATGTTAGGAAGCTGGGGTCAGAGCCCAGGATCAGCCATGATTCAGCTGGAGCATGAAGCATTAGGAGCTTTGCTCAAGGGCCCCCAAAGTGGCTATGCCTTGGCTTAAAACCCTGGCCTTCTAATCAGTAACACGGTGCCTTTACCACTGATTTATAACCTTCCATCTTGATGCTGTGTTGGCCTGCACCACCAAAATCTAAAGTTGTAGACCACTGTTGTCAGTGTGGGGAAAAATCTTTTACTTTTTTTTATAATTTTTTATTTTTGTGCCATGAGGTTCTTGTAGTCTTTGGATGTAGTGGCATGGAATTTTCCCTTTACTTAAACTAGGAGACCCGAACAACTGAAAAGCTCTGACCTCAACCCCATTCGAGACTGCACCTTCTTAACCCTACATCAGAAACCCGACTTTACTAACAGAAATCGAAATCTTGAGGAGCATCTTCCCAGAAGACTCGAGGTTGTGCCTTTTTTCAAATGAATCGATGCATCTACAGTAGCTTCTGATCTAATCTCACTTCCCTCACCGAGCCAAGCCGTGAATCAGCTATGAAATGAGAGGCTGCGATGCAACTTGTTCACCATTTATTAAAAAACTAATTTCATTACTTAGCAGGTTTCTTTCTTTCGCTCTTTCTCTCTCCTCACTACACGCTCGTGACTCATGGTGCCAGAGGGCCGAAGCGTTCTTCTCCGGCGCACTATTTTCAAGTATTCAAATATTTATAAATATCGGGAACATCCTTCATTTAAAGTAGTTTGTAGTTTTCTACCTCGAGGCAAATTGCCCCGACCCAACACCACCTCACCCCACGCCACCCCACCCCACCCCTCTGCTGAATCACAATCCTCCTAAAGTTTTTAGAGATTTAAGACGCCAGAGGTAGAGCTGCATCTTTCTGGAGACAAACAAGGAAAAGAAAGCAAGGAAACAAAAGGGAACCCTCTGTACCAATTTTTCTCTATTGAATCGTATTGCGTCGGCTCGAAATCGGCATCTCATTACGTGGGAATCGTATTGTATCGTGTCGGTGGCTGCTTCATGTGTATCTTTTAATTTGTACCATATTAGCTATGCTTTGTGAATCGCATCAGCCTCAGTTATGGAGATGCAACATCCCTAGTTTCCCACTGTATTCAGGTCTAATTTGAATCTCAGAACGAAATCTCATCAGGCCAATTGATTGATGCAAATATTCCAACCCCAATAAGGAATATTACCTTTATTCCAAAAAAGAAAAATAGCCACTTAATAAAGAGCAAAGCATATCCCATTTCCTTGAAATCCCTTCTTCGCATGTAGCAGCGATGTTAGGAAGCTGGGGTCAGAGCCCAGGATCAGCCATGATTCAGCTGGAGCATGAAGCATTAGGAGCTTTGCTCAAGGGCCCCCAAAGTGGCTATGCCTTGGCTTAAAACCCTGGCCTTCTAATCAGTAACACGGTGCCTTTACCACTGATTTATAACCTTCCATCTTGATGCTGTGTTGGCCTGCACCACCAAAATCTAAAGTTGTAGACCACTGTTGTCAGTGTGGGGAAAAAATCTTTTTACTTTTTTTTTTTATAATTTTTTTATTTTTGTGCCATGAGGTTCTTGTAGTCTTTGGATGTAGTGGCATGGAATTTTCCCTTTACTTAAACTAGGAGACCCGAACAACTGAAAAGCTCTGACCTCAACCCCATTCGAGACTGCACCTTCTTAACCCTACATCAGAAACCCGACTTTACTAACAGAAATCGAAATCTTGAGGAGCATCTTCCCAGAAGACTCGAGGTTGTGCCTTTTTTCAAATGAATCGATGCATCTACAGTAGCTTCTGATCTAATCTCACTTCCCTCACCGAGCCAAGCAGTGAATCAGCTATGAAATGAGAGGCTGCGATGCAACTTGTTCACCATTTATTAAAAAACTAATTTCATTACTTAGCAGGTTTCTTTCTTTCGCTCTTTCTCTCTCCTCACTACACGCTCGTGACTCATGGTGCCAGAGGGCCGAAGCGTTCTTCTCCGGCGCACTATTTTCAAGTATTCAAATATTTATAAATATCGGGAACATCCTTCATTTAAAGTAGTTTGTAGTTTTCTACCTCGAGGCAAATTGCCCCGACCCAACACCACCTCACCCCACGCCACCCCACCCCACCCCTCTGCTGAATCACAATCCTCCTAAAGTTTTTAGAGATTTAAGACGCCAGAAAAATGAAGCCTGATTCATACACACAAGGGATTTAAAGGACCTTCATTCACAAAACAACTTTCAATTTTGTTTCTATACTGTTTTTCCTCAATGCACTTTACAGAATGTAAGAATATAGAATCATATTCAGTTTTATAAAAAAAACTCTCTTAGATGGTATGAGGAAGAAACCTTAAGAGGAACCAGAGTCTTGGAGGAACCCATCCCCATCTGGGTGACACCAAGGGTGTGGTTATAACCCTAGAAGTGTATGCAGATACTACCAGGCTTTGATGATGTAGGTACTTTCCAAGCCTTGGTGATGCAGGTACTACCAGCTTCTGGGTATAGAAGTACTTCCAAGCCTTGATGTAGATTCTACGAGGCTTTGGTGATGCAGGTACTTCCAGGCCTTGATAAAGTAATTATTTCCAGACCTCTGATCTTCAACGTAATTTACTTATTTTTAAATGAGTAAATGATGAGCAGTCCTGGGGCAACTGTGGCAAGAAGAAACTCCCTTAAATGGCATGAGGCTGAAACCTAAAGGGGAACCCATCCCCATCTGGGTGACACCAAGGGTGTGGTTATAACCCTAGAAGTGTATGCAGATACTACCAGGCTTTGATGATGTAGGTACTTTCCAAGCCTTGGTGATGCAGGTACTACCAGCTTCTGGGTATAGAAGTACTTCCAAGCCTTGATGTAGATTCTACGAGGCTTTGGTGATGCAGGTACTTCCAGGCCTTGATAAAGTAATTATTTCCAGACCTCTGATCTTCAACGTAATTTACTTATTTTTAAATGAGTAAATGATGAGCAGTCCTGGGGCAACTGTGGCAAGAAGAAACTCCCTTAAATGGCATGAGGCAGAAACCTATAGGGGAACCAATCCTCATCTGGTTGACACCAAGGGTGGGATTATAACCTGGATGGTTATGTAGATACTACCAGGCCTTTATTATGTAGTTACTTCCAGGCCTCAATGATGCAGATACTACCAGTTACTGTTTATGGAGCTACTTTCAGGCCATGGTGATGTAGATTCCACCAAGCTTTGGTGATTGCAGATACTTTCAGGCCCTGATAAAGTAATTTATTTCCTGACCCTGGTAACGTAGGAGCTTTACACAATGTAAGAATTATATAAACAAATTCACTTATTTAAATGTATGCATATTTACCCCCAGCCTTCGGCAATTGCGGCAAGGAAAAGCTCCCTTAGATGTGTAAGGAAATAAAAGGGAACCTTGAGAGGAACCAGACTCATCTGGGTGAGACAAAGGTGTTATTCTAAATCATTTAAAACATAACAAACATCGCAGAGTGAGAAATATCATGAGCACCATCAGTGTGTGATTTTATGAGTAACGTTGTTTCTGTGGTTAGTAGTGGAACCGGAAGCTCCATAAATCCGCTCGACGTCTGTTTCTCCATTATGTTCCATGATGAAGAAAACCGCATTTGTAAAAGGTTCACTTAAGAGGTTGTTCATCTGCTTTCATCTGCTTTGATGCCTCATTCATAAACCGTTTGAGTCCCCGGTTTGTGATCTCATCTCCTCTAATCTGGTCATTTAGTAATGGATTGAACTCCTTCAGCCCATGTTTTTGGAGTGGTTCAGGATTCATCTGCATTTGGTTTTCGTTAAAACTGTCGTAACTTGAATTTATCTTTGTAGAATACTTTACGGGACAAACTATGCATTGTACTGTATACAGGGAGTGCAGAATTATTAGGCAAATGAGTATTTTGACCACATCATCCTCGTTATGCATGTTGTCTTACTCCAAGCTGTATAGGCTGGAAAGCCTACTACCAATTAAGCATATTAGGTGATGTGCATCTCTGTAATGAGAAGGGTGTGGTCTAATGACATCAACACCCTATATCAGGTGTGCATAATTATTAGGCAACTTCCTTTCCTTTGGCAAAATGGGTCAAAAGAAGGACTTGACAGGCTCAGAAAAGTCAAAAATAGTGAGATATATTGCAGAGGATGCAGCAGTCTTAAAATAGCCAAGCTTCTGAGCGTGATCATCGAACAATCAAGCGTTTCATTCAAAATAGTCGACAGGGTCACAAGAAGCGTGTGGAAAAACCAAGGCGCAAAATAACTGCCCGTGAACTGAGAAAAGTCAAGCGTGCAGCTGCCAAGATGCCACTTGCCACCAGTTTGGCCATATTTCAGAGCTGCAACATCACTGGGTGCCCAAAAGCACAAGGTGTGCAATACTCAGAGACATGGCCAAGGTAAGAAAGGCAGAAAGTCGACCACCACTGAACAAGACACACAAGCTGAAACGTCAAGACTGGGCCAAGAAATATCTCAAGACTGATTTTCTAAGGTTTTATGGACTGATGAAATGAGAGTGAGTCTTGATGGGCCAGATGGATGGGCCCGTGGCTGGATTGGTAAAGGGCAGAGAGCTCCAGTCCGACTCAGGCGCCAGCAAGGTGGAGGTGGAGTACTGGTTTGGGCTGGTATCATCAAAGATGAGCTTGTGGGGCCTTTTCGGGTTGAGGATGGAGTCAAGCTGAACTCCCAGTCCTACTGCCAGTTTCTGGAAGACACCTTCTTCAAGCAGTGGTACAGGAAGAAGTCTGCATCCTTCAAGAAAAACATGATTTTCATGCAGGACAATGCTCCATCACACACGTCCAAGTACTCCACAGCGTGGCTGGCAAGAAAGGGTATAAAGAAGAAAATCTAATGATATGGCCTCCTTGTTCACCTGATCTGAACCCCATTGAGAACCTGTGGTCCATCATCAAATGTGCGATTTACAAGGAGGAAAACAGTACACCTCTCTGAACAGTGTCTGGGAGGCTGTGGTTGCTGCTGCACGCAATGTTGATGGTGAACAGATCAAAACACTGACAGAATCCATGGATGGCAGGCTTTTGAGTGTCCTTGCAAAGAAAGGTGGCTATATTGGTCACTGATTTGTTTTGTTTGGTTTTGAATGTCAGAAATGTATATTTGTGAATGTTGAGATGTTATATTGGTTTCACTGGTAAAAATAAATAATTGAAATGGGTATGAATTTGTTTTTTGTTAAGTTGCCTAATAATTATGCACAGTAATAGTCACCTGCACACACAGATATCCCCCTAAAATAGCTAAAACTAAAAACTACTTCCAAAAATATTCAGCTTTGATATTAATGAGTTTTTTGTGTTCATTGAGAACATGGTTGTTGTTCAAATTAAATCCTCAAATAAAATTAATCCTCAAAAATACAACTTGCCTAATAATTCTGCACTCCCTGTATAGAGGACAAAAGGCTTTGCCCAATCTCTGCTTGTTCAAAACAATGAAAAACGCAACAAAGAAGACCCAGAACTGTGGAGCAGCTAGAATCATGCATCAGGCACACACACACACAGGTGAACATTCTTCTCCCAAAACCTTAGTGAATGCTCTCCTAGTTGCAGCGTGATGCGACAAATCAAATTCAAAGTTTTTTTTTTTTTCCTTTTCCTGAAAATGATTAATGGTTCAAAAACAATCAATATTTATTTATTTTATTTTTTTGGTTAATAGTGAATAGAATATGGATTTGAGATTTGCAAATCATTGCATTCTGTTTAATTTATTTTACACAACTTTTTTGGAATTGGGGTTGTAATAAGTTTCTCAGAATGACAGCTGGCGCTGAATTATGCTTCATCTGATCAGCAGAGCACAAAACCCAGGACAGAAAAGGGTTAAATCTTCTCAGGCTAAATAGCTGTCAGAGTACTTGTAGAGCTCGTGTGTGTGTGTGTGTGTGTGTGTGTGTGTGTGTTGGACGCATGAAATATTGCACCGGCCTCTCCGCTGCAGGGGCAGAACGGTGTAATTGAAACCTTTACGAGAAAGAGGAGGTGCAGCCGAGCATGGTGGGGAAGTGGGCGGGGCCAAAAGACAAATCTATAATTGATTGTAATTGTGGGATTGTGGTTGATGCGAAGATAAAACCTGAACACGCGTCTTTCATTTTCAATAACGGCCCAATGACGCAGCAGATCTGCAATCGATTTAATGCCTTGCTAGATCTCTCTCTCTCTCTCTCGCTCTCTCACTGTCTTTCTCATTTACGTTTTCTGTTTTCTGTTAAATTGCCTATTTTTCACTCTGTTTACCTTCCCACTCGCTTTTTCAATTTTCAGAAATTACTTTATTTGTAAGGTTTAATGCTCACTCACTCAACCACATTGTATCTGTCATTTTCTTTCTGTTTACATGTTCTTTTATCCCTATTCAACTTTTCTTTCTTTCTGTATTAACCTCTTTCCTTTAGCCCCCTCTGTCTGTTCCTCTTTCTGTTCCTCTCTCTCTTTTTCTCTCACTCAAATTTCAGGTAGAAATTATTCATTTGCAAGGTATACATTCTTGCTTACCCTCTCCTTTTCCTCTTTTTATCCCTCTCTCTCACTGTACCTCAATCATGTTCTTTTTCTGTTCAACTTTCAATTAGAAAGCAAGGTGCATTATTTGCAAGGTGTCATGCTCGCGCCCTCTCTCGCACTTTCTCTTTTTCTCTCTCAGTAACTGTTTTATGTTCATATTTTTTCACTTCCTTTTCCCTTTTTTCCCCTCCTCCTTCTCTATTCCCCCTCGCTCTGCTTATTATTTATAATTTAAAAGAACCATGAAGAAATGTCATTCATCTTTAAATGCATACACTTAACAGCTTCATCACAATTGCTCAGATGTTTAAAACAAACAGGATTAATGAGGCAAATAATAATCCAAGTTATTTATATGCAGTGAACTTCTACCTGCAAACAAACTGCAGCTCTGTTTTCTCCTTCGACCAAAACAAGTTAATTTTATTTACTTTTGTGAGCCAAAGGCCAATATTTAATCAGAAATAAAACAATGTAAATTTTTGTTTCCAGAGTGTAGGTTCAATAAGGTTTGGTGTAGAAGCGAATCGGTTTATTAGTATCTGAAAACGTTCAGCTGTGATATAGAATAAATAAAAGTGAGAATAAACTAGCAGTTTGCGAGCAATGAGGTTTAATAGAGTGTGATGTTGGGAAATGGAGTTTTATTTTTTTATTTTTTTTATCTCTAATCAAAGATATCTAATTAATTAAAAAAAATTTCCAAACACATAAATTGTACATGGATTTTTTTTTTTTTTACAAATTACTGGTGTTTATGCCAAAATCCTATATTTTAGTTTTTTTTAATTATTTTTTAAAATGTAGTTTTTAAGCCCATTATGGTTCCACAAGAACCTCTTAAAGATCCATTCAAGTTACTGAGCCACTTAAGAACTTTCAGGATGGTTTTGGACTGGAATTAATTTGAACAATTCTGTGGTTCAGGACCACAGGTTGCATGGACAGTTCTGCATTTCAGCACCAGACACTGAACAGCACCCCAACAATGATTGGAACTGTAATGAACAATCAGGGATGAGGAGGAGGAGGTTCCCTTTTTTAAATCTGGTTCCTCTCTAGGTTTCATCCTCATGCCATCTCGGGTAGGTTTTCCTCACCACAGCCATCACCGGGTCGCTCATTAAGAAAATACCAGGAAGCAACAAACGTATGGGTGCTTAACTTGCACGTTCTTTTATACAATTTGATGATTAATACAATAGTCAATTCTACTCAATTATACAAATTGAAGACGCTGTGCATGAAATAACAGCTGACATCGACTTGCTAGATTTGAGGAAACCTTTAACACACACTAACACACCAGTGTACTGTACTATGTGTATTTGTGCCATTTGCACACCAGCATGTAGAGATGGCCCTGAAGTTAGGCTTCATTAAAGTTTTATTCCTGCCCCATTAGCGGCGCATTATGGCTGGCGCTTGATGATGTGCAGGTGCCTCTGCTTGCCGGATTGATGTGTGATCTGAACGGGGGAACAAAAGCGGCAATCAGGGAACACGAGGTGACATTGCATTTTCATTAAACTCTATTGTCGGCGTGTCAGACAGTGTCGTCCTTCGCTCGCGTGTGTCTGATTAAAGCAGCATACGGTGACTGGCTTCGAGCGTAATATGAAGTGTGTGTGTGGAACCTTGGTAAGCTGGTCCAAGTATTTAAAAAAAAAAAAAAAAAGATTGGATTTGACTGCATTGAAATTTTGTGAGAGTTACAAATAGCTTTGTTGGTAAATAAGTGAAGTTTATTATGAATATTTGAGTTTTTTTTTTTTTTTTGCTCAATTATTCATTCTCCGTTCATTTCTTGAAATATTCCTTCATTTATTTAATCATTAGTTTATTGATTAAATGTATCCCTTAATTTACTATTTATTATTTGAATTTATCCCCCTGTTCACTGATTTGTTTATATAGTAAATGTATCTTGACATTCACATTTTTTTATTTATTTATTTATCAAATGTATCCCTTTTGTTTACCTATTTATTCATTTTCCAAATATAATCCCTTCGTTCACTTTATTTATTCGATTATTTATTCACTTGTTTATTAGATGTATTAATTTGCTTTTTTATTCATTTAGTCATGTATTTGTTTATGCTCTGTATATACTGAATATGGCCAAAAGTATTGGCACCTGACTTTTCCAGCCATATGCGTTTTTATTTTTCGTGTCTTTTTTTTCTCTCTCTCTCTCTCCCCCACAACCTGCTCTTCCTGCTCTAGAGCTCTAAACCTCAACCCTACTGACCACTTTTGGGCTGTGTGCCTGTGGTGCTGTCGGCGTTCTGGTTCCAGATGGGATGTTCGACGAGAACATGAACATCTTGCAATGAGGTGTCCAAAAACATTTGCCCATATAGTATTTATTTATTTATTTATTTATTTATTTATTTATTTTGTCAATCCAGCAAAGTATGAATTCTTTACCAAGTCAGAAGTCCAGGGAGTGAAATTTGCTTTTGATCAAATGTATATTTATCCATAGGAATTTTTTAAAAATGTATACAAATGAACTGCTAAAAAGAAATTGTATCTGTTCAAAACCATACACAATCACAATACATGGTGTGACTGGTTGTTCAAGCCGGCCTGATCTTCAGAGCAAATAGGAGCTCGAATAAACCTCGCCGAAAGCATTAAACGATAACGGGAAGTGTGTGCGGTGTGGAGGACACGGGGCTTTTCTGTGGTAATTCCGCTCTGCATTAGGGGTTGAGGAGTCAGCACTTAGTCACACAAGCCACGATGATCAGCAGACTCTAGACAACAACCCAGAACGCCCACGTTCACACACACACACACACACCCAACACTCCTGCAAGCAGGTTGAACACAATAGGCCAACTTCCTGTCGGATACAGTCTGTATGTAGTCCTCTCGAAACAATGTTCTGCATGTGCATATATAGCAACATGGGTTGCTACATGGTGCTGAAAGTGTGTGTGCATGCACATATTTATCTGCTTGTACCAGGTTGTTTATCGTTGCACATCAGTGTTTAGGTGAAGTTGCATCGCACTGCAAAACTGACGATTTTTCCCAAAAAATTTAATGTAAAAACTTCAAATATCTGCACCCCATCTAAGGAAAGTCCTGAGAGCTACACAACATACTGTGACCTTTAAAGTAAATCAATAACATGATAAATCTGCATTTTGTTATAGGAGCTATGCATTTTATTCGGACGACCTTTACACCTGATTATTCAGGCATGCAATAAACAACGCAATGAGTACAATCATTCGGATAAAGGTCTGAAAGGGTCTTTGGGCTGATCGGGTTGCTTCGAGTTAGGTCTTTTACACGTAAGACTTTCTCTTGAGCGAATAGGAAGACTGCATTTTAACAGTCTGGGCTCATTAACGCCTTCAGAAGTTGTTTGTGAACAGTTTGATATGTCATCCGTAAATGGCAAGGTTAAATCTATCATACAAAGAAGTAGCCATGCGTGAACATGATCCAGAAATGCCCCATCCTCTTTGAGCCAAAGCTCATTTAAATAGCATTTCAACTTCTATTTGTGCAACATGTCCTCCAGACTATAGAAAGGAGAGGGACCACTTCTCAGCGCTCAGTTCAAAAACCCACATCTCTGATAGCATGGCAGTGCATTAGTGTCTGTGGAACAGGCAGCTTGCACATTCGGAAAGGCTCAATCAATGCTATATACAGGTTATAGAGACTGCACACTGCATCTATTACAATATTACAAACAGAACTGTTAAGCAGTTCCCAAAACCTCAGCAATTTCCAGATGTATACAGACGGAAGACTTGATGCCATCTCCATCAAAATAGCATGACTGAGGAGACCAGTTGCTAATGTTTTGGGAGAGCAGTGCAGTCCCATGTGTGTTTGATACTGGATTCTGGCTGCTCAACAATTTTGGGTGTTCTTTGTTGTATTTTTTTGTTTCATGATGCACCCAATGTTTACAAACAGTAAAGGGTCTGTACTGCAGGCAGGCTATTTCAGCACTCGGACTCTTCTACAATAAAGTCTATCTTCATGGAGCTTGCTTTGAGCACAGGGTGGTATCATGGAATAGGTTTGGGTCTTCAAGATCAAGCAATGTCTTTGGATGTGGTACATCCTGTACAACTGTGTGCCTCCAATTGTTTGATACCAAATAGCAGGGAAAGTCGGGTGGCCCAATACATTTGTCTATAAAGTGTAATGGATTATATTATATATAAAAACGTCATCAGAACATCAACGCAATTAGGAATAAACACTGTTTTTCTTAATCCTAATTTAGAAGTGACTCTAAGTGACTAATTAAACACCGCCCTGGAGCTTGTGATTTGATTGGATTGGATTCGGTGCCATGCACACCCATTTGAATGCGCTACTCGAATCCCACTTTCAGTTCACTTATAGTATCAACCGTCTGTCCAGCTCGGTGACCTTAATGGAGCACCGTCTATAAGGAAAAGCTCAGAAAACGACGAGTGAAAATGTCAGGCTCTTGGCTCTTAGGCAAACAATAAAGCTTTTGAAATGTCGGTAATTACTGTGTCCGGAGCGGGACTGCTGGGTTATAATGACAGCAAAATGAAGAGGAACAGTGAGAGTAATTACTTCAACAGACTCCTAGTGTGTGTGTGTGTGTGCGCTCACTGACATCGCGGTCCACGTTGTCCTTATTTCTAATAAGCTGTTTGCGAAGAGCTTATCAAACCCAAAGCCATTTCCTTCCTGCCTCCCATGAGCGAGACGCAGGGGCTCATTTAGCACGGGACGTATGTATGAGCCGGTAATGAAGCCGCTTTATTAACACGGCTAATAAACAGGCTCGGCACAGGATTGATGCTTCCCGCCGAAATGTCGGAAATGCGATTCGTCTCGAGTGCGTGAAGATCCTGCGAATCCATATTGTCGGTGGTAAAAAGCAAGGCTTTCTGATGCAATGCGATTATTGGCCCTAATGGACATGGTGTTATTTAATAAATAACAATACAAAAAAAAAAAGCTGCAGCGGTGTACACGCGATGCGCAGAAGTAATCGGTGTAGCGTTACAAATCGTTCTGGTTCGTCGAGAAGAGACACGTTGTAGCACGACCTTCCCTGTGCAAAGCAATAAACTCCAAATTAGCCAATAAAGCTCAAGAATGAATAAGGGAAGGAGGAGGAAATCCCAGACTCGGATTCTCTCAATCGTACCTGGAAACTACACTGGTTTCTGGACCATTAGATTGCTATGTGCTTCTTTTTGAACATCCCATTTGCTTTTATAAAAACCTCCTAGCTCTGGCTCTCTTTCCCAAGAGCATCATCATGCTGTCACAGGGGAGGGTTAAGGACCCAGCAGCGGCAGCTTGACAGGGGGGGATTTGAACTTGTGATCTTCCAATCCTTGACTTGTAATGTCCAATGCCTTAACCACTGGGCCACCACCTACCAGGTGCAGGTCTCATAGTTAAAATTAAGGCAACAAATTTGTGGTATCAGTTTGGAGAAGACCCACATATGGCTGGAAAAGTCAGGTGTCCCCCCAATAGGTTTGAGGTCTGACCTTGATCATACTTGAACCTGCATGTTATTTTTCCTGCATTAATTGCTGCATGAAGCCATGAACACTCATTTGCTGATTCGAAAGCTCAAATGCATTGGGGTACAGTATATTATCAGCTACCTGCTGATCATATTCATCGCGCAACCTACCGCACGTTCTGCTTGACTGCTGTGGTATACCAAGCGAAAGAGCTATAATGCGGACGGATGAATTAGAGGGCTCCTGTGCGAAAGGGAAGCTCCTGACAAATCGGCTGTTAACTTGATACACGCTGCAAAAACTTGGGTTTCCGAGCAGCAGGACCCGGAGTCTGACAGTCGCAGTGGCGACAGAGGGATTGTGCTAACGACTCAGAGTGTTCCAGTAAACGTTGCTGGTTGGAGGCTGGAGCCATCAGTCTTTTGCCTTTATATATATACACACACACACACACACACACACACTCAGAGATCAGGCTGCAGTCACTATTGTACTGCAGTGCGTATGCGGCTCGGTGCATATTTATGTGTTGTGAACTTATTTTAAATACACACCATTTGCTTTAAATATCTGCATTTGATGGTGTATTTGAAATGAGCTCCTCTGTGAACCATCTCAGTTTGAGCACTGCTAATGCAAAGAAATATTAAAGGTAATGTTGACACACAGCCATTGATTTATTCCGAATATTTCCACAGAGCGACTTGTAGGTTTCCGTTTGCTTCCAAGTTTTATCGCCGCATGGCCCCAGCTATGGATAGAAATGCAGGTGCTGAAAAATCGGTCGACCGGAAATGAAATCTTTTTGGAAAATTGCCTGTCTTTATGTTTAATTCTGCTGATATGGAATAAAACGCTGGCCAACTTCTGAAGCCCTTCTGAAAGTCTGCTTCAGTCCAAATTTTTTACTTCTGGACAAATATTCTATTTATACGTAATAATATTCTCAATTTAAAGTCTTGTTAGTTAAATGGATTTTTACTTAACTAAAAATAAAACTTAATGTAGCTCATTAAAAATTTACTCGGACTAAAATTCTTACTTTCCAGCTCTGTTGAGCAGCTACTTGAGGGTCCACCAGTGGCAACATGATGGTGCTGGATTTTGAACTCGATCTTTTTCGTGAAGCAACACTCCAACACCTTAACTACCAAATTTCTCATTCGGAAACCGCTTTGTTGTTGACGATGTCTCCACATGAACATTCTCAAAACATAATGCTGAGGTTCCACTCAGAATCCATGTTAAGGGATTTTTTCTACAGTGGCTTTGGACTACAATTGCCCTCAAACACAATATTCAGTGAACAGATTTACATTTTTGGCAAAGCTTCTTATCCAGAGTGGTTACAACGGCGCATTCTAGGGTTAAAGGCCTTGTTTAAGGGCCCAGTTTGGGTGGTGCTGGGATTTGAACTTGTGACCTTCTGATCCAGAGACCAATGCTTTAAGCTACCACCTTCCATAAGATATGATACGTTGGAACGATATTGAATGGACATCCGGCGTCACCATTTGCGTCTGGTTCCTTTTTTAATACGATCGTATTTCTTTCCCACCGTCGTGAGGCGCTCACTAGGTGCGTCATCGTATCTCGTTTAAGAACTAATGTTCGTTATGCGTGTATTTCCGCAAAAGCTGATTTTGTCTGTTGTTGAAGGCGTAGACAAAATAAAACCGCTCTGAAGTGGTGCACATTATTACTTACCGCTCATCAACATTCACTCCGGGTGAGCTTCTCTACATCTTCAGACAGAAAGAGGGTTGAATTGAAGGATGGATAAATTTCTTCATCTAAATTCCGAGAGCCCGAGTCATTCTGATCACTTCAAGTGGCTGGAAACGCACAACAAGGCTGCACTTGAATGAGATCGAAGCTGATGGGAACGTGGGGAGAAAGAAAGAGCGAGAGAGTGGGATGAAAGTGTGCATGGAAAAAAAGGTGGTTATACATTGTATTGTCTTTATTTTATATATATATATATATATATATATATATATATATATATATATATATATATATATATATATATATATATATATATATATATAGATGGATATGGATGGATATATAGATGGATATGGATGGATATATGGATGGATATATGGATGGATATGGATGGATGGATGGATGGATGGATGGATATTGGATGGATGGACAGATATATTGAATGAATGGATGGATGGATGGATGGATGGATGGATGGATGGTTGGATATATTGGATGGATGGATGGATGGATGGTTGGATATATTGGATGGATGGTTGGATATATTGGATATATGGATGGATGGATGGATATTGGATGGATGGATGGATGGATATTGGATGGATGGATGGATATTGGATGGATGGACGGATATATTGGATGGATGGTTGGATATATTGGATGGATGGATGGATGGATGGATGGTTGGATATATTGGATGGATGGTTGGATATATTGGATGGATGGCTGGATATTGGATGGATGGTTGGTTGGATATTGGATGGATGGATGGATAAGTTGGATATTGGATAGATGGATAAATTGGATGGATAAATTGGATGGATGGATGGATGGATAAATTGGATGGATGGATGGATAAATTGGATGGATGGATGGATAAATTGGATGGATGGATGGATAAATTAGATGGATGGATGGATGGATGGATGGATAAATTAGATGGATGGATGGATATTAGATGGATGGATGGATGGATATATTAGATGGATGGATGGATATATTAGATGGATATATGGATGGATGGATATATTAGATGGATGGATGGATATATTAGATGGATATATGGATGGATGGATAGACACTAGAGCGACAAAAGTAGCTAGATGCACGTTTTTTCCAGCCGTATGTGGTTTCTCCCCAAACTGTTACCACAAAATAAGAGGCACACGATTATATAAGACGTCTTTTAGATGTTCTAGCATTAAATTTCCCTTCACTTGACCTTTTGAGACCCAAACCTGTTCCAGCATTCGTAGGTTGGAGTGGAAGATCTTCTGCTATAGAGCTAGAACCTCAACCCTATTGAAATGACTGTGAATGCTGACTGCACCTTAGGCTTCCTCACTTCACGTACATCAATACCTGATGTTACTAACACACTTGTGGGCTGAATGAGCACGAATCTCCACAAAATCTAGTGGAACACCTTTTCTAGAATAGTGGAGATTATTATAACAGCAAACGGGTACCAAGTATGGAATGGGGATGTCCAGAAGCCTCTGTCTATCTGCTGTGTGTATACAATATAACTGGCATCTATACAAATAGCAATTATGTAGTGTTTTCGAAATCGCACACATTTATTGTACCCCCTATAGGAACGTTATTAATTACAACTACAAAGAAATGAAGCTGCTTTTGCCTTCGGCTAATGTCTTGTTATTTAGTTATTTATGAATCTACAGCAAGTAGATATACAGCAAGAATTGTATAACTTATATGCACTAATATACACTAAAATGTTCTTGAAGTTCAGTGAAAGATCAAGTCCCCAGCGCATTTCCCTGTGACTCAGGCAGCTGTTTTAATATTACATTTCTACAAACACCAGTTGTTGCTCCAAATGTTGTTGTGCCCTGACGAACGAGAGAAAAATCTCAAATTTCCCTCCACCATCATTGTACTTTTGCTCCAAAAATCGTAACAGTGCAGTACGTGGGCTGGGCAAGACGGTTTTGTCTTTCGTCCTTACAGGACCTCGTGATCAGGTCGTTATCGGATCAGCACAGACCTGGTAATCTCCGAGGCGTTTGCCGAGGATAAAAGAATCAAAGGCTAGACGGATAAAAAAAGGAATCTATAAAATAATCCACTAAACGCCTTCTTGCGACCTGTCTCGCGTTCCACAGTCATCTCATCTGGCCCACATTCCCAGGAGAGGTGTGTGTACGGTTGTAGCATATATTGGTGATGCTCGAGGCTTCAGGATTTGATCGGGGCCAACAATGTTGCTACACATCCTGACAGGTCAGGCCCGTTTCCCCTCCTAAAGGCTTTCCAGCACTCTGCTCACCCAAGTTTGATTGACACCTCGGTCTAGGAGGTAGCAGGACGTCCAAAGACTTCAAATGTTTTTTTTTTTTTTTTTTAAGGTTTAACCTCGAAGTTTATTTGCTCCTTTTTGTCTCCAACAAAAGAGTGGATGTGGAACAGCGAATGTCCAAAAACCCATACAGGTTTTAATCTTGTGCTCAGATGTCCACCAGTTTCTCCATATACTCCATACTGCATTTTTTACTAATGAACTATTTTGAACTTTTTAATGAACTTTTTACTAAAAGTTTTGCGATACCTTGTTTTGCTAGTCTGCCGTGCTAATAGAGACCGTGCTAGCATTAACGAACGGCCATTATTTTCAAAAATGGAGCGTCGATTTTTATTTTTTTCCCCACACAATGACCTTGCCTGACCCGTGGTACAATGAATGATGATTTTTTTGGAAAGTAATCAAAGCCTTATTACCTCGCATTTATTCGACTCTTGCAAGGCAGCCGGGTTCAGATTTAGAGACGGGTCAATGTGCGTGGGTGACTTGTGTAGAGTAAGTATAGGCTACAATGATAGCAAGGTATTATCTTGAATTATACTTGTGCAGGGCCGAATAAGAAGATAAAGAAGAGAAGCTCGTCTAGGTGTAGCCTTTAATTTTATTTTTTATAAAAGTTTAATATGCACATTTAAGAAAAAAAATTAAACAGGTTTTATATAAATAAGTCTCGAAATTATTTATATATAAATATATTAAATTTTTAATTATTTTGAGGGATTTAGCTTCAAGGGGCATCCAATCAAAATTTTGCGTAGGGCCTCGAAAATAACTAGAACTGGCCCTGAGCTCATGTATTTCATAGGATCGCGTTTTTAAAGAATAAGAATCCGATTTTGCTCGTTTGAAATCGATTTATTCCCGTCCCGTAATCCGGAACGATTTCCTCACCCTGTAGCCAAATAACGTAACCTGCACCGCCCATGTCCATTTATTTGACAACAGTCTTAATATCTATTTTTTTGTTTGTTTGCTAGCAGGCAGCCTGAATCAACCCACATTTATTGGCTTTCAGGCCGCATTTCCAGTTACAAGCCAATATACGGTATCAAATATAATCTTTAAAATGAAACAATGAGTGCTTACCAGAAGTTTGTTCTATTTTCAATGTCCTTTTCAATTTATTGGAAACTAGAACGCTGCTTCGGATTCCGACCGTTTCGTCTTTTTAGGACGCCGAACAGCTTCTTAGCGAGCAAATCAGTCCCTTTTTTTTTTTTTTTTTTAATGAAGCCGGGATATCGGCAAAACATTTCGACCCGAGTATCGACGAATCAATCGTCAGGTGGCTTGTTCAAGGATAAAGAGGTTCATAAGATATTGTTAATTGAGCTCAAAGGCTGTAAGTATTACCGGGGGGGGCGTCCTATTGATTTGATATAAAATGCGTATCAGCAAGCAGTGAGTACGACCAAGGATCAGGTTTTTTTTTTTTTTTTTTTTTTGTTTTGTATTTATTTATTTTTTTATAATCTTTATTATTTATAAGCCGTTCCAGGAAGATGCTGTTAGGTAATCAACACAGAACTACTTCTGAATATGGAGCTTCGGCAAAGCAGAAGAAACCCGGGATCCTGTAGAGGGAATAATTTAAGTATACAATGAGGTCCTGCTTTATAATTTAACAGCAGTACAGGTTTCAATATGTAGTCATTTTTCCCCAAAAAGCAAACCCACATTAAAGAGATGGGTAAGAAAAGAAGTACACCCACTGATCCAGATGTGTAGATGTGATTCAGACTATGTAGAACGTCCCATTAGGAAGAACTTGAAAGCATTTGGTCCACTTTGCCTCAATGTTTGCTTCATAAGTTGAATTGCTGGTCTTGTTGGAATCATGGCCCTGCTGTAGGACCCATTTGGTGCAGCCTAAGCTTCAAGACACATTGCCTCGTGTTTTTTTTTTTTTTTTAAGGAATATCAAGTGGAGTTTCCATGTTCTTGGAGTTGCATAACCCCTTTGCCACCATGCTTCATGTTCTGTGTTTGGTTTTCTGATCAAACATCTCCTTCTTGGTCTCATCAGGTCAAAAGATATTGTTTGTGAACTTTTCTGGTTTGTTCAGATATGATATCTGCTTAGTTTTTGCCCATTTTACTGTGAAACAAATATTTCATGCGTTTAGACCTCTATAGGCAACACGAGGAATTAACTGAATATAATGAGTTTCCCATATTTGTGGACTGAGTACTTTATTAAAGCCTTTTGATTTGTAAACAACCAGTTAGTGGAGGAGTGAATTTGAAATTGGAGACGGCCTTATAACCCCTTCCAGACTGATGAGCAGCATCACTGGTGTCTTTTCTTCTCGACATGATGCAAAAACACATGCAGGGATTTCAAAACACTCAACTGACAGGTTCTGAATTTTTTTTTTTTTTTTTTTTTTTGAGGTAGTTGCACGTTTTTAATGATTTCTTTAGTAACACTTGGCTGCTGATGGCTCTATACGAAGGGTGAATGTATGTAAAACATGTCGTGTTACATCGCACAAGAATAAGACACCTAAAGCAAACGTAGCCTAAAGACATTAACGTTTAATCTGCTTAATGTTGGGCCTTGCGATGTATTGATCGGAATCCATAGTATATTAAAACGTCTTAATTTTATTAGATTGATTCCCAGTCAAAGGCAATTGCATGAGAATTGGCCCACTTATGCAGATCAGCGTTTCTTGTAAGAGATTTGCCCTTCACTTGATTATAATTACCTGCAGAGTCTCTATTTATTGCTTGCATTCCCCTTGATAACATTTTTGTCTGGTGTACCATTTTTAATATTCTTACACTAGAACACACTTGAACAAAGCTGATGGTCAGGTCCTTAGTTTTCATTCAAATTATGGCAAAGTCAACACGAATCCTTTATTGGTGTATTTCCTCTTGAACGCGTCCATTCGCAGCGTATGTGATCATCTCGCAAGTGAGCGGTTCTGGTGAACAGTTGGTTGTGGTGTGGATTTGAACTCCTGATTTTCAGAGCAAAAGTCCAATCTGCTGCGAGCAAATATTTCGGGGCTACACGCCATCAAGCGAACCTTAGAGAAACTTCTTAATCGTGGAAAACCATGTGTTTTGATTCGTTCACAACTTACAAGCTACTATTGGAGAGCAAGACCAGAATCCAGCATTATTTGCAGCGAGACGTTCAGAGAACAAAGTGCGATCTATTGTTCGGTGTTCGTCAATTAACCTGCGCGAAACACGAAGCCTCGGATTCGTCACATCAATATGTCCGAGTCCAAGTTATAAACGCTATATGGAGGAAAGTTGGAGGACACCTGGTATGTTCTTCTTTTTGAACCCATTCACCCCCCTCATGTAGTCCCCATTTGCTTTTATACTAACCTTTACACTTCTGGGAAGATGTTTCTTGATTTTGTGGAGATTTGTGTTGGTAAATCCAGGTACTGATGTAGGTTGAGGTGAGGAGGCCTGAGGTGCAGGGGCGTTCGTTCATTCTGAAGGTGTTCGGCAAGGTTTGAGCTCTGTAGCAGGAGATGTTTCACTCCAACCCATGTACAGCATGGCATGCTCTTGTAGTTCCACAAATGTAGAACCACATTTAGGGCAGATGCCCTTATCCAGCGTGGCCTGTGTTCATCTCATACATACAACCGAGCAGCCACAGGGTTAAGGGTCTTGCTCAGGAGCCCAGGAGTGGCCACTTGGTGTGGTTGGGATTTGAACTCGAAACCTATAGCTGGAAGAGTCAGTTTTCCCAAAAATTCTGTCCATGTAGTGTAAATAGTGTGTGTAAGAGGTGTGTGTTGGAAGTGATTCGATGGCATTTTTCATGTTTTTCATGCTGGCTACAAATCTTGTAAACATTTTGGAGAAGGTCAAAGAAGTTAGATTGAGATTGTTCAGTCATGTGCAGAGGGAGGGACATGGGGCGTATTGTGAGAAGAAAATCATGTAAATACAAAAATAGCAATCTAGATAAAAAAAACAAACATCAAATAGGTAAATTTATTTGAATACAAATTTTGGAATTTAAATATTTTTGGATCTTTTTACATGATTTATAAATTAAAATCTCAAAGTTTTAAAAATGAACAATAGTTGAGTTTGTCAGTTAGAGCGCTAACTTTGCCTATTTCGAACCGATTCTTGAACAATTCCGTTCGATAATTGTTTCCGGTCGAGACCAAAATCGTTTAGTTACATTTATGTTCCGCTCCAGAGTTTTGCTAGTTGCCCCCAGGCTAGCCAAGTGCGCGTGAACAATCTAGCGAAAGGAAGATTGCGACGCCGAGATTCGGGACTTTCTGGTTGCAATGGCTGCAGTCTGTAAGGAATGGTGACTGGGTGCTTTTATATATTTCTAGATTTATCTAGAAGTTTCCCGCTGTAGACTCTGCGGGATTCCCACGACTCTTAGCAACACAACACGATCGCGATCGGCCGGACAAATGAAGATATATTACAAGTTGCTTTCTCGGAGCGGAACTGTGTGCACACGGCTCGCGTGATTTAAAGCTTAATTCGCTCAGGCTCGAAAAGGCGCGGTTTGTTTCGGCGTATTGATTTGGGGTATGCAGACTTATAAACTGTATCGTAGTGATTCAGGAGCGATAACACGATCCGTTCAAAGAATTATTGCACTGCCTCGTTATCTGCATCGCAATCCCTGCTCCTTGCATCCTTTGCCAATTCTGCTTAGCCTCCAGGTAAAAGCTGTGTGTGTGTGTGTGTGTGTGTGTGTGTGTGTGTGTGTGTGTGTGTGTGTGTGTGTGTGTGTGTGAGAGAGAGATCATACCATAGCTCTTATCTTCTTCAATAATCTCCAGCACGTCCATGGATCCATTCGAGCAGTGAAATCATTCCGAAGGTGCTATTAATCATGCACAGCTTAACAGGCAATTTTTGCGATTCGTAGAAAAGAAAATGGGGGGGAAAAAACAGACCACCTCTCACCTCGCCACGTGTGTAAGTGGACTTCATGGAGACTGCTGCCTTCAAAGCAGAACGTTCGGTGGCAAGCTTGACTTCTAAACCGAACAAAGAAAAGCTGTTAATGTGCACGCTTGCTGGAAATGGATCGTCTCTCCAGACTCTAAACTACTACTCTAATACCTGAGACAGTAGCACACAGACGCTACTGGAGCAGGGACACTATAGAGACGAGGACTGGAATTCCTGATGTTTCCAGCCCTGCTTGGTTGCTAAAGGACACTGTTGTACAGGACGTCCATGGATGTAGTAGCGTGAGATTTATTTCCTTTACTTGAACTAGGAGACTCGTACCTGTTCCGGCACCATGATGCCCCTGTGCACGAAGCAAGCGCTGTGACGATGCAGTTGGGAGGATTGAAGTGAAAGATCTCCTGCTTTAGAGCTCTGACCATCAAAACAAGCTGCTTTTGGTTTTTTTTTTGTTTTTTTTTTATATTAGAGCTGCAGGAGGGGATTTTTAACAAAAATATGTCCACATACTTTTGGCCAATTTCATGTTTGATTTAGATTGATAGATGGGTGGATGGATGGATAGGGATGGATGGATGGCTGGCTGGCTGGAGATGAATATGGATGGATGGATGGATGGATGGATGGATGGATGGATGGATGGATGGACAGGTAGATATTGATAGGGATGGATAGTGATATGGATGGATGGATGGATGGATGGATGGATGGATGGATGGATTGAGAGAGAGAGAGAGAGAGAGAGAGAGATAGATAGATAGATAGCAGTACCGAAAATATTGTTAATATCAGTACTTCGGCTTTGCCACAGAAACCCAGGAAAACACTGGCAAGTGAATCATCAGAGGTAGAAACTATAAGCACTGCCTGGGATTTCGGACTTGTGCATTTCTTCAACCTCAAATACATCACTTGAGAAATCTGTACCTGCTTTTGCAAGTTTTGTTCGTTAAATAAATAACTTGAACCACCACCACCTGCTCCTAATGGATACAAACCCGTTTATATAGTTTATATAATCCATGTCTTAATTATTACTGAAAAACGTTTTATTTTGAAAACTCTCTCGCATACGGATTCAGCCGCCACAAATGACTATTTTGTGTCTTTGAGGGCTTTTTTCTTTTTCAAATTCTTCTTGCCAGGTTTGCTCCAGGTACAGTAGGTTAGGTTGCTTTGGTGAGGCTTATCAGGAATTGGTCACTGTAGAACATTGAGCTGTTCACCTGCTGAAACTTTCTCCCAAACTTCAAGCTATAAATCCACTAAAGCAGGTTCTCCTGCAGTGATCCATGATATTTTGCTGCATCCGTTCTTTCTCAAGTTCTAAAAAGACTCCTGCAGATGATAAGCATCTCCACAGCACGAGTCTGCCACCATTGTTCTTTACTGAATGGATGATGTGTATTGAGGCGTGGAAAGATTTGTTACATAGTGCCTTCAGATTTGGACCATTACTCCAATCCCAGCAACTGAGCTGTGAAGATCCTACAGCATGACTGTTGGTCTCCTCAGTCTTGTTCGAGCCACCGTACCAAAAATCATTTTGCAGAATAGATCGCCAAACATTTATGTGACGTCCTTGCTGCCCAAGGCGACTATGAAGATATCTTTAATCAGATTGGCGTTTCTGGAACGTCTTTAACGATCGGATCAAGTTTCTGGTCAAATTGCAGAAGAAATGGAGAAAACTCCACCATTCCTTTTTTTTTTTTTTAATCACTTCATTAGAAAAAAACTAAATTGAAAGCGTTTTAACTCAGAATCTGGGGTGAGTTGATTCTATAGCGAGCTTCTGCAAATGAGCCGCAACTCAAAATCCTCTTAAAGTGTTTCTGCCTCAGGACTCAACGAGACGAGCGTCGAGAAACGTCTCGGAGCTCCATTTTTCTTTACTAAGGTAAATAAAGTTTTCTCTCCCTTCCTGCGGCACTTGCAAACTCGCCAATTTTGCCCGCTGATCTACTCTGCCGCCCTGCAGCGACGGCCGCTTTGGGGGGGCTAACCTAATGAGAGCAGGGAGACCATCCGGAAGATGGGATTACGGCTTTAGCAGAGTATAAGCAGGGATTTTGACTGGTTCAGCTTCTAGTTGAGGTTCTGAAAGGGTTACCTGCCTTGATCAGCATCTTTCAGCCTAGGGGGGAAGTGCTTCAGCGCTCGAGCGAGAGAGGACGAGAGAAGCAAAGCGGCGAACCCACAACGCATTAAACATCCGGAATCTGCTCGGATGAAGATTTCCAGAACGCCAGCGGGTTGCCGTTTGCGGCACATCAAAAACCCTCTGCGGATCGTCCTCCTATGGTTTTTCTAATTATGTTTGACAAATATTAGTATTTAAAAAAAATCCATAGTAGCAGTCCAGTGTCTGTTTCTAAATTGGACGCTGGACTGGCACACCTCAGTGTCACTTTAATTTCAGCTCATGTACATTTTAGTCCCCATCACACTGGGACACTTCAAATTTGCACTAATGTCAATATCCATATGCAAATCCCTTTTTATTTATCTCTATACTTAATACTTTTCTTCTTCTTCTTTTGGTTTCTCCCATTAGGGGGCGCCACAGTGGATCATCCGTCTCCATCCCCCTCCCCCTGTTCTTTACATCCGCCTCTTACAAACCATCCTATACCTTTATTATACGTTTAGATACCACGGAACATAAGATGTTTGTGCTTTTTGGCGTTCCGCATTTAGTCCAAATTCACGGGTATAATTTTTCCCAGGGAACACGTTCCACTAGATTTTGAAGTGTGCTCGTGGAGATTAGTGTTCATTTGGCTACAAAGGCTTTAGTCAAGTCTGGTACTGATGGACTGATGGACTGCTGCCTCCTAAACCTCACCACCACGTCATCCCAATCGGTTGAGCTCTATCGCAGGCCATTCGAGATCCCCACTCCATTTCTTCAAAACCATTTCTTCATGGAGCTGGCTTTGAGCGCAGGTGTCCCAATACTTTTGCTGGTGTGGTGCTGTAGGTGCGCAGAAGGTCTGGAAATCCTGGTGAAGCGAAAACAACTTGAGGTTGCATTAAAACTCCATTAGCAGAAGAATTACAGACTCTGCATTGACTTGACTTTCGTTCGGCTCCTCTGGGAAACAGGATGACCAGAGAGCACAGACTACCTGACTACACACACACACACACACACACACACTCGCTGGACAAACCTTCTTTGATTTTTTTTTTGATTTTTTTTTTGATTTTTTTTATTTTGATCATTTTAACATGAATTTTTTTTCAGTTGTCCAAAGTCCTCATGAGGTCGTCACCTAAAATGGGTTTTCAACAAACTTGAGAAACTTGGTGTTGAGTGCTTTGGACTGCTTTTCCTTCACTCTCCGGTCACCCCACTCCATCTTCGCGGAGGACCAACCTTCACAAGACGGCCTTTTTTCAAGCTCTTTCATGAAGCGTTTATACGTTTTCTATCCTGTAGAATTTGAACAAAACCACATAATTAGTGGTAATTTCAAATCCCCAGTAAACGAATGCACAGGGGAAAGAGAAGAGACGAGTAAAAATTATATTTTATAAATGTATTTGATAATTTTATTGAGTTAAGATTAATGCTCGTGTTGGAGACGGTGTATGCGGGCGGTTCGGTTGTGGCTCCAGTGAAAGGAGACTTGTTGAATTTTGCTTATTGGGTTTTTTGCTTTAGTAATGACATCATTCTAAGTGCATGGGTGTGGCTTATTTAGCTGTGGCATCATAATGGTATTTAAGCCACGTAGTCTTCGTTGGCAACTCGGGTTGCTCCCCTATACGCCGAAAGATGCAGCAAACCTTCCTTGCAGCGAGCAGACGGTGGATCCTTTACACCGGTCTGCGAGTTCAGTAAACAAGGTGAGACGATACACTTGTTAAAGATCGCAGATAATAAAAATCTGGGCGAAATATATATATTTCTCTCATTAATGTTTAATGGAATGAAAAGTTGCAGAGACTCGAAAGGCCGAAATGCAGAAATAGTATCCCGGATAAATAATTGAGTAAGTATCCCTATTGATTCATATTATTGCCCTCTATTTTCTTTTCTTTTCTTTTCGTCTCCATTTTACATTTATTCCTAATCTCAAAAACGCATCTGGAACGCTGAAATGACTAACGGCGACGCCGCAAATCCGAGACGCCGAGGTCACTGCAAGGACGAAGTATAATTGTTTATTGGATTGTTGAGATTTTTTTCCCGTCTGTCAAAGTTTGAGAGGATTCCGCATAGAATTGAGCTTTCGAAGTCGTGTTAGTGGTCCAACGCTTTCCTTCGCACTCGTTTGGTCGGTTTAATGCGGTCGTATTGCACAGGGTGAAGACCGATCGATTTGGGTCCAAGCGTCAAAAAGGAAAGGGGGTTGAGGGAGGAGGGGGGTGGACCTGGAAGTTGATTTTATTTTCCAAATCTCATGGGCATGGTCAGTAATGGGTGAAGCCTGGGCAAACAGACTCAGTCAGCATAAACGGATCTATTACTCAAGGTCACAAACCACAAAAATACACAGCTAGAATAACTTCACCATGCCGACTGAAAACAAAACACAAAGCACCTCTGGACTTCAGTGCTGTGCTACAATTAATGGCCTGGACATGGTTTGGACATGTGCAGAGGAGGGACATGGGGTATATCGGTAGGAGAATGCTGAGGATGGAGACACCAGGAAGGAGGAAAAGAGAAAGACCAAGAAGGAGGTTTATGGATGTGGTGAGGGAAGACATACAGGTGGTTGGGGTGAAAGAGACAGGTGTAGAGGACAGGGGGGTATGGAGACGGATGATCCGCTGTGGAGCCTCCTAATGGGAGCAGCCGAAAGAAGACAAAATAGACCCGAGAAAAGGGCGGAGCTTTGGTAGAGCAGAATGAAGGGTTCTAAAAAAGGATTATAATAGGTACCAGTGCCTAATGTCTATCGGAATCACAGAGTGTCAATTTTGCTAATTGTCTCTCCCAGGGGTCTTCAACATTTTTCAGGACAAGGTCCCCCTAAGGTGATAGAACCATGGGGCAGGAACCTGTAGCTACTAAAGTTAATAGAAACCAATCATATTAGGCAAATTATATAGTTAAGATGATTTAAAACAATTTCATTGTACACGCGTCATTGTCTGTATACTTTTGAGATATTCAACTTTCATAACATGATCAAATATTTTGCAATTTAAATAGGTGGCCTATTATCCATTTATGTGAACTTCTGCTTGAATTTAAATAGAATTTCAATATTTTTTCCCCCATGTTTCTCGTTTAACAAAGTTATTTGCGATTCAGCGTTAATCGGGGGAGCCCCTGCAGTACCGTCGCTCACCACCGGTTGAAGACCCACGCGTTACTCTTTTCATTTTGTTTTCTATGCAAACAGATTCCAGCCTGGGATCGAACGGATTTGCCGTAAAGCCATGGCTGTGAACGCTGCAGGCGTCCTTTTGATTCGAAACCACGTCGTTCGAAGCAGCTGCTTTAACCAATCAGGGTGCGGCTTGTTGATTCCGAGGTCCTCTAGAAGGCGACCGATAACGTCAGCGCCCTGGTGTTTTTGTTGTAATACTGGCATAATATTGCCACTTGTTTTGCCAGTGTTGAAGGAATAAAACAAAGGGCAAATGAGAAATGAAAAGAGATACATAGACATTCTCTTTCTTTCTCTCCCTTTTTTCTCTCCATCTCTCTACGGCTTAATGATAAACATTTCAAATGATGCTGTGCGCATCCAGCCGTGGCAGCTTGTGTGACGCGCAGTGCACATTTTTTTTTTATTTTAAAAGTAATAAATCCGGAGTTGTTCTGCATACCGATTCCATCCCCGTCTTTGTTTGTTTTTCTTTTTCTCCTCAACCCAAAATGTGTTGCAGTCATCGTGATTAAGGATAACGTTATGCGTAATAGATAGGAACCCAAAATTCCCGCTTTACGAACGTTGAAGTTTCAAGTGGGAACTCTTCATTGTGCTTTCAAAGACTGTCCTTCAATAAAGCAAATTTATGAACCGCAGTAATTATTGGAGCTCCAATGCGGTGGCTCTCGACATTCATCACTTCACGGGGTCGCGTGTGTGTGTGTGTGTGTGTGTGTGTGTGTGTGTGTGTGTGTGTGGGGCCTGAAATCCTGCATGGGCTCTGGATGGAACACACACAGAGCTTTCGCTGAAACCGAGTCACAATATCAATATTGTATATGCAGTGTGCGGAGTTTTATTTATTTATTTTTTCCTCTCATCTTCTTCTACTTGTTTTTCTTCTCCTCCTTCCTTCAAAACAAAGTCTTCAGGGGAATACAGCAGCAAATATTTTGTTTGTTTGTTTACTTGAACATCTTTTTACCCATTCACCAGTAATTCATGCAGTGTTTGTCTGTCTGTCTATTGATCTACTGTACTGTCTGTCTGTCTACTGTACTGTCTGTCTTACTATCTATTTATCTATCTATCGACCGATCTCTTTTAATATCAATCTAGATATCTATCAACTGTATTCATTGATCCGTTTTCCATATATATCGATCTATGTATTTATCGATCCATGTCTGTCTGTCTGTCTACTGTGTTCTTTCTATCGATCACTCTATTATACATCTATTTATGGCTCTTGCTTTATTTATTGAATGCATTTTGTCTCTGTCTCCTATTTTAATCAGTTCAAGAGGGTGGTCTTTTAACTTTTCATCCTAAAATCCCCTTTGCAGTGCCACATCTTTGATCACTTCTCTTTGCTTTGCCTCTAATTTATGCCGTATTCGTTTTTGATCGTGTGCGCCACGGAAAACATCTCCTCGTAACGAAGGTCAGGAATGCGCTTTAATACCGAGCCGAAAAGCCACCAAAAGAAAGCGGTCACAGCGTGAAATCCGATTCGGACTCCTATTTTAATAAACGCCGTCTGCAGTGAACTACGTTTGAGGCTTAAACGCTTCCCAAACCGTTTTTTTTTTTTTAATACCAAATCTGCCAATTTGTTGATTCGAATAATTCACCAGTAACGTCCTGAAGGTCGTATTCGAAGGATGAGATGGCGGTTTACGAAGTCACCGAAATGTTGTGGGTTTAGGTTTTTAGAGAAGGCCAGTCAAGATGTTCCACTCTAACCCATGTACTGTAAAGCATATCTTCATGGAGCTGGCTTTTGCACAAGGGGGGATCATCATGGTGAAACGGGTTCGGATCTTCTAGTTCAGGTGAAAGGGAAAATTTCATGCTTCCGAATCCAAAGACATCTTAAAGCATGGGTCTTCAACTAGTGGACTGTGTCGGTACTGCAGGGGGTCTGCTAATTAATGTTGAATCACAAAAAACGAATGAAATATTTCAATAAAAAA
The DNA here is from genome assembly GCF_014805685.1 of Silurus meridionalis. NCBI lineage: Eukaryota > Metazoa > Chordata > Actinopteri > Siluriformes > Siluridae > Silurus > Silurus meridionalis. The sequence goes on from NC_060892.1 coordinate 25,280,805, forward strand.
AAATGTATCATTTTTTCATTTGTCACTTGAACTAGGAAACCCAAACATGTTCCAGCATGACTATGCTCTTATGCACAAATCCAGAACATACAGTTTGGACTGGAGGATCTCCTGCTCTCGAGCTCTGACCTCAACCCTATTGAACCTAAATGAATTAAAATGCCGACTGCACCCCAGGTCTCCTCGCCTCAGTCGGTACCTGCCTTTAACACCCTTGTGCCTGAATAAATCTCCACAAAATCTATTGGAGCAACATCTCAGGAGAAGTAGAGATGGATCATAACAGCAAATCAAGGTTGAATAGTGTAAAAGGGGAATGAAGGACGAGGTGAAGAGAATGAGAAAGAGATGAGAAGAAAAGGTCTAGACCAGGCCCAGGTGATAATGTGTTTGAAGTCTCGCACAGCGAGTAAAGAGAGATTCCTCAGCAGACGGAATTGATTTACACGCCAGCATCCCTTTCATTAAACATCCTTCGCCTCGTGAGCGCGACGAGCACCGGGGTATTTGTTTATGACTTATGGATGCGTGTCGACAGACTGGCGCGTCCTCTGTATGTACGCAGACGTTGCTTTCATTTGTTTGGGGTTTTTTTTTCTTTTTTTCATATTCTTGAATTAATGATAGTAATATAATACCAGACGTGTTTTGTTTTTTTTTGTTTTTGGGGCAAATTTTCTTCAAATGGATCTGTTAGTCTCTGAACTTGTCAACTAGAATGATTATTGGTTGTTTTATTTATTTATTTATTTTTAAACAAGACTTCAAGGTACTTTTATAAGTTGCTGAGGATTAAAGCTGTTCTAGTAAATTATAGTAAACTTATAGTTAAAAAAAAAAGGGTTAAGATTCTCCGATTCGCATCGCCATAAAAGTTAACGGCGATGCATCGATTTTTGCCGTTTGTATTATGCAATCAATAATTCGTGACCGATGTTTTACGACAATCGATTTCTCCCAGTTTTCGCCGCCGATGCTACGCGAATACGACGTGTCGTGACGCTACGGAGGCGTGTCCTGAGAGTCACGTACAATACGGATCAACATGGCAGAGGTAGAGCTGTAACTTCCTGAAGACACTACCGGAAAAGAACATCTGGTTTTATTTCATCTTTTTTTCTACAAAGGCGTGTTTGCGAAAGGGGCGTGTTTTTAGAAGTCTGAAGGCAGTTAAGTGAATCGATGATTTGCTGTTTGTCCTAAGCAAAGAAATAAAAAGTGAACCATTCGTACCTTATTGAATTGCAGGTGATATTTTTTCTATCGGATCATATCGCATCGGTATCTGCTCAAAAGTGGCTACCTTTTAGGCGAGCTTAAAACTCATGCCGTTCTCTCGGCACGTTCTCAAGGTAGTCATCTGGAATGGTTTACAATTCAAAAGTTCATTTGTATCATTTCCTTCCTTCCTTAATGTGCTTCAGACCATGAGGTGTCTTGTGCAAAGGAAAGGATAACCAAGAGCTACCTCTGCTGCAGAGGATAAATGTATTAGAATTCCCAGCCTCAGAAAATGCAGATTATAGTTCGATTGGTATTTATATCTCAACATCCACTGTTCAATGGAGACTGTGTGAGTCTGACTGCATGGTCGATTTGAAGAAAAAGCAGAAGAGACTTGTTCTGGCCAAGAAACACAAGGAATGGACATTTAGATCAGTGAAAAACTGTTCTTGAAAACTGTCTGATTAATGCAAATTTAAGATTTCCTCTTTCAGACAGAGGGTAAACAGAGCGTTCCTGAATGTGGTGTTCCCACTGTGAAGCCTGCAGGAGGAGGTGTGATGGTGTGGAGATGTTTTGCTCATGATCTTGTTGGTGATCTAGTCAAAATTTGGGGCACACTGAACCAGTATGGCCACCACAGCATTTTGATGCAACATGCCATCCCATCTGTTTTGTACTCAGCAGGACCATCAACCTCAAACACACCTCTAGGTTCTGTAGGAGCTACGTTTCTGTCCAAGAAGTTGTTGGTGCTGCATCAGATGACCTGCCCCCAGCACTCAACTTCTGAGAACTTCTCAAGCATTCAGGTGATGATCTCAGGAGGCGTAATAAAGCTATTGTGCAGCTATTGGTTTTATTTGTGTGTAAATAATTGTGCAAATGAAGTCCTTTTGAAATTTGAAGTGTGTGTTTGAGAGAGCGCGCGCGAGAGAAATACGTTAATGGTGACGCTTCCAGTGATCCTCTCGCACTCTCTCTCTCTCTCTCTCTCTCTCTCTCTGTGCGCGCGAGTGTATGTGAGAGAGAAAGAGAGGTGGGAGAACGAAAGTAGCGCGAGCAGAGAAACTTGGGAGTCTCTGAGCCGTTTCCGCTGGAGCCTAAACCTTGGCTGGAGATCCCGTTTGGAAAGAAGGATCAGGCTTGCTCTTTTTTTTTTTTTTTTTTCCCCTTTATTTTTTTCTTTTGGGTCAACGATGGGATTCCACCGCTCCATCCGCGTCTTTCTCCTCACCATCCTCACCGCTCTCACTTCAGCTCTGGGCGCCAGCAGCTGTGAGTGTTTTCCTCTTTTCAATTCTTATTGTGGTATTTAATTTTTTTTTGGAGTATTATAAAGGAAGAGCGCGCGCGGTGTCCTCTTGTGCGGCGCGCCTTTTTGCGTGCGTCCTGGTGCGTAATTTCGCGTTTTGGATAATAAAAAGAACCGAAAGTGTGTGTGTGTGTGTGTAGGATAATACATACCTTCTTCTTGGAAGGAGAGAACATCAGGATGCGTTGTTATTTATTTATTTATTTATTTATTTATTATTTTAAATATATAGACAAATACAGCCTGTGTGTGTTTTTACGCACCAAGTGTCTCGGCGCATGACTTTATTTTTCATTCTATCCTTTCTTTTTCTTTTTTATGGCACAATGTATCTGTATTTTCGGATTTAGTGGATCTGTATCAGGGGCAGGTACAGTCTGGGTTTGATGGTGTGGAACTCTGACCGATTATAGCCCGCATTTCCTTCCGCGTTCACTCACGTGCTCGCTTTCCAGTCTCGATGATGGATTAGAAATGAGAAAATGTGCCACCAATGATTTTAACATGAAGGCATGAGTCTACCTGAGGGTGACGAGACGGAAGGAAGGAGGATAAAGAAGAAAAGGGCGTGCGGAAATAATGTCCAAAAAAAAAAAAATCCGATCGTAAAAATCCACTCGGTGAACAGCATTGCGCGCGCTCTCTCTCTCTCTCTCTCTCTCTCAATCTTAATCTCAATCTTTCTTCCACCGCGTGACGAGTTTGCGTGCTCGTAATTATGACGTCATAAAATCTCTTCTGGCGGGCACGAGAGCGCGTGGAAACCAGCTGTGGCGCGCGTGCAGCTCTAAACGCATAAGTTCGACGTTCCCCGGAAGTTCACCGCGCTGCTCAGTGTGTGTTTGGGAGTGAGGGATTGAGATGGTGTGATGGTACAGTAAATGGAGGGTGTGATTTCTCAACTGCTCTTCCGACCTCATCAACCACCTCTAAGATTATTCATATTTCAATTGTTTTTTTTGTTTTGTTGTTGTTGATGTTTTTGCTGTAGTGCAGGAAACTAACGAGCCAGACGTCTTTGCATAGAAAATGACAAACCAGACAAATGTTGACAAGTGTTGAAACGCCTATAGAGAGACAGGGTGTGTGTGTGTGTGTGTCAGAGAGAGGGAGAGAGAAAATTTTTTCCCACTATTAACCAAAAGATGATGATTAGTATTGAAGCACCCACGAGCTAAGAGGGGGAAAAACGTGTTTGTGTGCATTTGTAATTTTCCAAGTCGACTTGAAGGCATGTCTGTTTATCTGACTAATGTCTCTATCTATCTCTTGATCTCTTTCTATCTATCTAATGCACATGTCTTTTCATATGTGTGTATATGTTGCATTGAACATTGTGAGCTGAAACTCCTTATCAGATAATTTAGGCAAAATTCTGTGTTTTTTTTTTTTTATTCCAGCACATTTTTGTAAATAAAGTTTTACATTGTGCTTTAAAAAACTGCCCCCGTGTCTGAAGGCATTTGGGGCACTTGTATATAAAGCGATGTGGTATCCGGTCGTGGAGAACAACATTTTGGGATTAGAATCATGGTTTTTTTTTCCCCTCTTTCAGGAAAATGTGGTTAATTAAGGGTTTTGTAATTAACTGGCGAACCGAACGAAGTGAATAATTAAACGAGTTCGACGGCGTCGCTCATACAACAATAGGATTAAAAAAAAGTGCATGTATACTGTAGTACAGGCTGAGTTCAAAAGTATTAGGACAAATTATTTCTTTCTTCCTTTTCCAGCCACAGAAACTCTTTCTTGTGTTGTATAGGATTTATAGAAAGTGTGACATATTTTCCTTTTATTTGGAAAATATGTTCTGGCACGAGGGTCCTGGAATTAACCAGTGAATTTTAAGGGGCTTGTGGTTGTTTAGTGAATTTTTGCGCTCGAGACTCGGAAAGTTATAACGTTTACATCAAAAAAATCAGACGTTTTCAGGAGATTAGCGTCAGTGTTGTACTTTACGGACAAAAGTATTGGGACACCTGATACCTGGTTGCGGAGATTTGTATTCATTCATCCACGAGGGTGGTACCGATTAGGGCTGCGAGTCTGGCGATACGATGCGTATCGCGATACGGGGGGTTGCGATACGATATTTTGTGTTACTGCAAGCAAGGCGATATATTGGGATGTTTCTGATTTTTTCAGTCACAAAGTGCAACCACGGACAGCACATGTTGTTTCGCCATTTTAACATTTTCCCACCTGAAAAACAAACCGTACACAAACAAAACATCGGCGCAAGTCGGTCAACAGCGCTAGGACTTTTCCGGCGGATGTTATACCCCTAATAATTTGTTTACAGCAGCGCCCCCAAGAAAACGGGTGGATATCAATGCTAACATTAGTGCCGTGCCCCTAATGCTAATACTGTACATTCTTTCACTGTTTAAGGGTCTAGCGGTTGGGATCAAAACAAAACAACTCCCATGAATTTAGTACGATTTTCGGAATCGGCAAACAAAATATTGCAATACTTACATGTTCGATCTTTTCCCACACCCCCAGAACATCAGCATCGAGGTCAGAGCCCGATAGTAGGAGATCTTCCTCTCAGACCCATGGAAAGCACATCTTCATGGGGAAATTTAATTCTGAAGGACATTACAGCTTTGCAGCTTCTGATGTTTAAGATGTAGATAAAATGCAAAAAACTTCCAACTCCGTAACCCAACAAAATACGTGAAGCATGCGTACAAGCACACTTTGCTAGTCGCTGTATAACGTCTATATTCCGCGGTTTGCTTTTTCCTCAGGAAGGTGTATAATTTAACTCAATTACTGACAGCAGAGCTATAGATCAACACGTCTTCGGAGATGCGCGAGCTTACGGTCTTTACCCGTAATTACATTTTCGTCTCAAACAAGTTTGCGCAACGATCTTAAGCCCAAGACGACGAACCGCAGAGGAAACGATATCGGGGTGGATTTAGACGTGTTTGAACAATCCGATCCTAACAATTTATATTCAAATAAAAAAAAATAAATGAACACAATGAAGAAATAAACTGGAATTATCATGGGAAAGAAACTGTGAATTGGAATTGAATGAGTTCCTGCCTGGACAGTTTTCTTATGAACTTGAATGTTCTTGTTTGCTTTTCCCCATAATGAGCTCACCCCCATGACCCTGACCCCAATGAAAGATCCCCCTCTACTGTAAATCAGCCTCTTGACTTTTCCAGAATTATACCCTAACAGATTGCTTGCATAACATAAGTGCTGATGCAGCTCTTTCCCGCATTAGAACCAGTCGACATTCTGATACTATAATCACCACACAGTCGGATATGAAGGAGGATTCGGTCAATAAAGTCTTCAAAATAAAAAAAGAACACAAACAGCTGGTCGGTAACCCGAGAGCCCTGGCAGGTCGATAGGTTTATTAATGTATCGAGGCATCGATACTGTACCTTTTGGCAGGAATACAACTCCAGCAGAGTTGAATAAAATGTGCACTTATTGCAGTTCCGTTTTGTGATTCGAATTCAAGTCCCACAGTGGCATCGTTTTCTTCTTTGTAAGAAAGTCACGTTTCACTCTAAGATTTGAGTAGTTTATGCACACTCATCAGTAAATCATCACGCTATCCCCAGACAATGCTATACTTTTCAATGCAAAACCCCCACAGGACACCAAAATTCGCTTGATGGGTGTATCATCAGAGCATGCACACCGAACATATCGGTATGCTGGAGATGCTCAAAGGGCTCCGAAACGTTCTTTTCTCGGTGTGTTGTGGCACAATGAAGCTGTGTAACCAGGGCAACAGGTCCGATCTAATGGATAGCCGGACTAGAGGGCCCATCAGAAAGGTCAACAACAGGCTGAACAATGGCGTGCTTTCAGGCCAAATAAAAATAATAACGCCGGATGCATAATCTGTGGAACTCGCGTCGGTATCCTCTTTAAGCAGGAAGCCGTAAATTCGGTCGGCTGTGTTTTTTTCGTCCTGATCCGAATCGTCTGTCTTGGCCCGGTCAACACTGATTAGCTGAAAGAAAGAAAAGATTGGTTGAACTACACTTAACATCTAGTTAACGTCTATACTATACAGCCGTTGTTTTAGGCTGGTAAGTCTGTAGTTTAAATGTGTAGCATGTAAGTAAAGTGTCCTACCTGTGAGTCTTTGCAGAAGTCAAATTGTTGTGCTTGTCATTGACTTCAAGTTTTCCAGATTAGTGATCAGCCATATCTGTCTGGGAAATGTAGAACGTACACTTATCAGGAATAACATTGACATTATAACATGGAGTGGTAAAGTGAAGAACACTGATCTCATCATGGCACCTGTTGGTAGGTGGATTTATTTAATAGGCATCAAGTGATTTAATGTGTTAATGTTGGAATCAGAAAAAATGGGCAATCGTAAGGATTTGAGCGAGTTTGACGAATTGTGACGTCTAGACGACTGGGTCGGAGCGTCTCCAAAACTGCAGCTCATCTGTGAAGCGGCGACTGGATTGTGAGCGGCCGAGGATCATTGATGCACGTGCGGTGATGTGTGGATTATAGTGTGCTTTAGAATAGAACTATTTAAAGTTTGGAAGAACATATTGCGAAAAGAACCTATTCCCCATGTAAAGGAGCTCGAAATAAGTCCGTGACTATCCATTAGGAGTTCATATATGGTAAAGATTTTTTGTCTATAAATCCGCGAAGGTATGTACGGATTCTGGTGAACGGTTACCAGAGGGATTCTGGAGTGGGGTTTGCTAACGTTCCTCGGCTTGGTTTCCTTGATAATAGGAATTCAAATCCTCCATGACTTCTGATGTCATTAAGGAAAAGTCCACTTCTATTTTCTGCCAGTTGTCCGGATAAAGGTGTACCTCGGCATCCCGGGGCTCTGAGGTAACTCTCGCACACTTTGCTTTGCTAACGTGGTGCGAACTTGAATCGGATTTTAAATTGGTTTTCTATTCGCAAAGCAATTGGTACCTACACCTAGGTGTCTTTAGCCGAGGAAAAAGTCCTAGAAAATATCCCAACCCCCTTTAGTGGTTAGCCAATTAGCTTGGGAGTTACCCAAGCATTGGTGTAGCTGTAAACCGTGTTCCCGAAGCCTGATCAATCCAGGAATGGAGACTTGGTCAAGGTTCAGGCAAAAACGCATAAATTCCCCTCTTGCAAACCTGAATTTTGACTTTGCTCTGATGTGATGTTACCAAAGTGTTCCTGAAGGTCTCTGGTTGTTAAATTGTTAAATTGCAAAGATTCTCCTTGGCCAAAAGTCTGTCCAGGTGCCTTGCAGCAGATGGCATTGGGCATTTTTATTTTTTTTCGTTAAACTTTGTCTTCATCTGTTGCCATGGCTTTCAAGATTTTTCTGCCTATTTAGTTTCCCATTATCTCCTCAAGGGCCAGGAGCAAATATGCCACGGTGTTAAAAACAATGCGTCATAGGCTTCAAATAGCAATTTATCGGCTCTCCTTACACGCAAGGCTTCAGCCCCAATGGTCTCTCAAGCAAGACCCTGATGTCAGCTCTGGCCTCTGGATTCGGCAGTGCAGTAAAGGCACTCATTCACTCGGTCATTTCCTCTGCATCTTTTTTCTTCTTCATTAATCTAGTTTTTTTTGGATCTCTGCAGTGGCGATGTAGCAAAAAAGGCAGCCATTTTTCTTCCTTGCGGGATCCACAGCCATGTCTGCTGCGCATCCGACTCCCCGCAGAGCCGCTGCAGAATCAGAGGACGGTAATGAACAGCCAGCATTATTTTAGTAACCTGTGAGGAACGTCATTCTGCCGTAAGGTCGGGTTCTGTAGACTCCTGCTGAAGATTCTCTGGTTGGACATTTTGAAGGAAGGAAGTAAGGAAAATTGGAAGATGGGAAGAAATTGATATGGGAAGAATTGAATGTGGGGGAAAGGAATGAATTACTTTAGGAAGAAGCAAATATACAAATTAAGGAATTTAGGAAGAAGGAAATTAATATCGATAGGAAGGAAGGTGTGTACTGTAAGAGAAGGAAGGATTTTAGGAAGGATGAAGGATGGAATTAATTGATAAAAGTAAGGAATATACTGTGAGAAAGGATGAATGAATATATAAAGGAATACAGGAAGGAATATAGTAAGAAAGAAATGAATATCAGTGTAAAAGGCTTTATAGGAATAATATAGGAAGGAAGGAATTTTTCACAATTACTTCATTTCTTTCTATATTCTTTCCTTTATGCCTTCCTATAGGAAGGAAGTAAAGAAGGAATAAAGCAACAAAGGCGTTTACTCTTCATTATGTATTTTACAGAACAGTGTAATTCTTTCTCTGCATACCCCAGAGATGTCAGGAAGTTGGGGTCAGACCAGAGCAGACACTCAGCCATGATGCAGCACCTCTAGCACACTGAGAGATAAGGGCCTTGCTCAGGGGCCCAAGTAAAAAATGAACAAAACCCTCTCCTTTCCTGAACACAAAGGTTCTGAAATGTTTTGATCATTCTGAGAAGCAAGTTTCAGAGTTACGAAGGCATCAGAGATTCGAGATCCTCTGTGTCTTTAGCACCCACACTTTGGAAAAAAAAAATTCCCCTTATAGTGCAGTTGATACTTGGCAAGAAAACAAGCGTATAGGGTTCGAAAGGAACGTGCCCCGGTGGTCCGGAATGAAAAGAATCGAAACATCTATTCTTGTATTATATGTCCTTATTTCAATTTTTTTTCTTTTTTCTTCCCGTCTTTGTACAGTCTGTAAATTGCGTTCAGTAAATGCCACAAAGTGCACTCGCGATGCACGAGAACAGACAACAAACAACGTCCTCTTCTTTTTCTTCTTCCCGTTGAAGTGCGCATTTCGAACTCCGCGTAGGAGTCGGAGTGCCGCTGACGAGCATATATGAGAGGGCACGGAGGATGCCATCTTGCCTGAAAGTGCTTAATCACAATAACGTACCGCATTCAGATTCCAGTCCCGAAGACTGAACAGCAGTTCCAAGTTGCGTTGTTTGTTCGCGAAATTGATTAAATAGCCATTGAATTAATATTGTTTGCATTTCTAGTTATCCAAAATCGCCAGACGTTTGTTGTGCGATAGAAACTTTGCCTTTCACTCTTGCAGAAGTTTCGAGACCGTAGCATTGATGATAAAGTGGGAGGCGGAGCTAAAGGTGGAATTGAAGATGCTGCGTGGAGTGACGAGGATGGACAGGAGTTTATATGGAGACTGTGGTGACCCAAGGAGAAATGGAACACGATTGTGGAAACATCAAAGAGTTCTTGAAGGCTTCTTAGCTACCTATAATAGGGGGAGAACAAAGCAACAGGAAAGTCATTGATTGAGGGGTTTTTCTTCGTTTTTTTGACAAAGATGCTGAATTTAGCCCTATATTCTTAATCAGTAGTAAAAAATAAATGTATTTAAAAAAAAAAAAAAAAAAAAAAAGGTTGCCATATTGGACAAGGACAAACTTTTTACATATAGTGGCATTTGGCAGACATCCCTGATCCAGAGCGGCTTACAAAAGCGTTTTGAAGTCCATATCAATACATACATCCTGGTACTGGTTCCATGGAATAAGAACATCAATCTCAAAGCTCTGCGAGAGAGATTTTTAAAAATAAAGTCCTAATTTAAAGATTGCAAAAAGATCGAGGACTTTACGCTTTGCTTGCAGACTGCTAGTGACTGAAGTGTTCCGATATCAGATCGTTTGTGAAGTTCCTTTCACCACCTCGGGACCTGAACAGAGAAATGTCTGGAAGCAGGTCTTCTTTGTTTAATATGGAACAGTTCACTTTCTGTGTTTCAGACAGTCAGCAAATCATCAATTCACTTACGCGCCTTCTGACTTCTAACGCATGGCCCCGTTCACAAACGCCTTTGTAGTTGAAGATGAAACGGAACCACTGGTGTCTTCAGGAAGATGCAGCTCTACCGCTGCCATGTTAATCTGACCTCTGAGACCCTCAGGACACCCCTGTGATACGTCATGTTCATGCAGCGGCGGCTACGGTCAGCCTCAAGACTCTTAAAAGGAGACAATCCTGACAATTTCTTTATATCGAGGAGTGATTGAATGAAGGATGGAAGGAATGAAGGCATTTGTATGTTGAAATAAGCAGAACAGTTGAGATCATTATTTTAGAAATTTGAATGTAAAACACACACACTTACATAAACATCTGTATGACCAAATTGGGGTCTAACAAATATAAACTCTTTTGAATTTTTTCCCATTAATTCACTTTTATTTACTCAATTTAATGGAGTGAATTTAATTGGTTACTGAATCAAATCAATATAATAAGTGTATTGCATTTGGTTTATTTTATCAAATTCTTTATAAAATATTATTTGTATACATTTAACCAAGCAGGCATCTGTCTAGTCTGTCTGTCTACAGTCTCTGTCTACAGTCTGTCTGTCTACAGTCTGTCTCTGTCTACAGTCTCTCTGTCTGTCTACAGTCTCTGTCTGTCTGTCTGTCTGTCTGTCTGTCTACAGTTTATCTATCTTTCTCGATCGATCTGAAACCAGAAAATACACTATATGGACAAAAGTATTGGGACGCCTGACTTTTCTAACCCTATATGGTTCTTCTCTGAGCTCTTAAACCTGGAGGCACACACTTGTATAGAACGTCTTTAGATGCTGTAGCATGAAATCTTTTCTTTTATTTGAGCTCGGAGATCCAACCATCTTCCAGCATGACGATGCCTTTGCACACACAGACAGCTCCATGAAGATATTCTTTTACGTGGGTTGAAGCGAAAGATCTCCTGCCACAGAGCGGAACACCTTTGGGACGGATTAGAATTCCGACTGCACTCCAGGCCTCCTCACTTCAGCTACATCAGCACCTGACTTTAATAATCTACACAACATCTAGTGGAACACCTTCCCTGAAGATTATCGACAGCAAATAAGAACGAAATATGGAACGCTAGCACATACAAACCTTTATCTTTGTTTTCATTATCTTTTCTGCATGTCGTGTATATTCCAGGATTAAAAGTATTCCACGGCCATAAGATGCCAACAGTACTCTTACCCAGGTTTTCCTCGCATGTTGTTTTTAATCTAATGGAACACGTTTTCCCGATACCAGCTATTAGTCCTGCTGTGACTTACAGCACACGCTTATTCAACAACAGATTGCATGCTGCAGCAGGCATAGCAGGCGGCGTCTTTATTCCAGAAAACACTAGACAATTCTGAGATACACGAAAATAAGATTTGAATATGAATACTGTAGAGTGCCAATGTACAGCTTGTGTTGTTGCTGGGGGTTTGTGTACATTCATGGATTAATGTGTCTGCACTATGAAAATCTTTTCAGATAAAGAAAAACCTTTTGTAAATCAGATGTCAAAGCTACTCGCTTTGACGATCCATAAAAGACAAAAAAAAAAAAAAAGGATAAACATTGCAAAAAATTAAGTAAAAAAACAAAAATTATTTCTATTATGTATATAAAATGTGTGTGTATGTATGGATAGATAGATAGATAGATAGATAGATAGATAGATAGATAGATAGATAGATAGATAGATAGATAGATAGATAGATAAAGATATCATTCAAGATCTAAATTTCCTTTACAGCGATGTATTGGTTTTTTTTTTTATTCCTAAAAATAATCTTTAATTAATAATTTCCTAATGCCAGGTAATTATGAAGCAAGTTTTCTAGGCAATTAAACGATTCGATTTTTATTTTTTTTCATTTTTAATCATTTGCTTCTTTTAAGAAATAAATGCTTCAAATTAGTTAAAATGATCTTCCAATTAAACTGGATTATTTCAATCTTTGAAATCGAATCAGTTAAACAATTTACTCTTGTGTCTTCAACTCCAGCACAGGATTGATCTGATATTCATTTATCAATCTAAATCATCAAACGATATTAAATGGATATTAGGTGCCATTGAGATGAGGCTTGGTTTCCTTTCGAGTCTGGTTCTTCTCTCCTTGCTATAGGCATTAGCATATAAATATATTTTTTATAACCTATTTATCATAATTATTTATAAAGCTGCTAATGTCCATTGTTAAAAGTGCTATACGAAGAAAACTGAGTTGAACTGAATATATCTGTATGTTGAATTACTAGGTTTCCCTTTCGTTCCCATGATTAGGCTCGGTCCTCTGTCCGTTTGAGTTTAAAAATCTGTTGAGAATTAAATTAAGAGGATCACCAGAGATGTGATTTCAGTTAATGATTTTTGACTATTCAATATACATCAGACTTTTCCAGTCATTTTTGGTTCATCTCCAGACTATGACTAAATCTTAGATGTCTGGATGTGCCACGTTACACAGCATTTCATTTTCTCTTATTTTGGTTTGAACTAGAAGGTCTGTAGAGCTGACGGCAAACAGAGACTTAATGTGGAATGCTATGTTCAAAAATCCCATATGAATCGTAAGTTTAGCTGTCCACCAAGTTTTCGTGGCAAGAGCACTAGCATAACCTCCTTCTCAGAAAATGTTCCATTAGAAAGTCAGCGTTCACATTTGTCCCAAAGGTGTTCAATAGCTTTATAGCGGGAGATTTTCCACTCCAACCCAGTGTTTGTGGAGCTGGCATTCATGCGAGCATGTCCAGACGTCCTATACAATCGTGTGCCTCAAAATAAATACGGGAAAGGACAATACATGACCGGAATAGTCAGGCATCCCAGTGCTTTTGTCCGTCTAGTGCATGTTTTGTCCTTCCTGAGAAGGCGCCATTCTTTTCTATGCACTTGTGTTCTTTGTGTTTTGCATTCTTTCACTGTGCTACTCAATGACCGTCTACAGACACTCCAGCAGATGTTTGTGGGTTTTTTCCCTACTGACTTTAGAATTTCCAGGCAATTCTGCAGTGTGGATTGTTTGCTATTTTCTACAGTCAAGCCTCGGGCATAATGGAATCGAAATGGCTGTATAGTGTGTTTTTATATATATTTTTTATTAGCAGATTGAGCCTATCGATATTCTTTTGAAAGCTAGCTGCAGGTTTGAGAAAGAAGAGCTGAGTGGATACAAGTGTGTTATTACAGGCAAAAAAATCTCAGTGGCTCCATGAAGATGCGTTTGGCGTTCATTGTTCGATGCGTCCTTGACGGATCGGACGGGTGTCTCGCATCAGCGAGCTCCGTCGACACGCCGGTCGTTTCGCAGTTGCAGAGCTGAAAGCCGAAAATCCAGATCTGAGATTTTTTAGGCAACGTAATCGATTTCCCGATGGTGAAAATAACCACACTTCAGTTCCTCTGGTTGTTCTGGTTATGACCTTATTAGTACGTCTTTGGATTAGTTTTCTGACGTCTTGTGGTCTTTGGAATGTTTCCTCTCGAGATGAAAGTAGTTGCATTTATGGCCGGATGGCCTTGTTTTCCACAATGCTAGTAAAATATCGATGGATGGATGGATGGATGGATGGATGGATGAAATTATAAATTTGCAACCTATGTAAAAACATATGGATGGATGGATTGATATATGGATAGATGTATAGATAGATGGATGGATGGATGGATGGATGGATGGAGGAATTGATATATGGATGGATGGATGGATATATAATTATTTATTTTTCAATAAGTTACTGACAGGCCCAATATAAAAAGCCAAGATTTTTTATGATTATTTAATTAATAACATAAGGTCAAATGTGATTCATTTGTGTGTGTGTGTGTGTGTGTGTGACCCTTTTACAAACAGGCTTTTCGAGTGCAAAAAATTGAATGAAATAAAACCAGACGTCTTTTTCCAGTTCTGGCTGCAGGAAGACGCAGCTCTACCTCTGCCATGTTAATCTGTATTCTTTGTGACTCTCTGGCAATTTGTGTGCCTTGGATTTTGTGCTATGTTTTGGGAAAGAACCGCATATGCCTGGAATATCCTGGTGTCCCGATACTTTCGAAATCCAAATGTTGCCACATCACAGTACGCAGGGCGATAAAAGAATTCAAATAAAGAACGGGGTTGCAATGGAACTGACGGTATCGTAAAACAAAATGTAATTGCTAATAAAATGTAATGTAGAACATGTCTTTCATCTGACCAGAGTTATTATTTAGCACGTTTTTTTTAGCTCCTTTTTAGTTTTCAGGTTGGCGTCAACTATCACAGTTTCTCACCTGAACTCGACGGCTTTCTATAAAAGAATTTGTGAGCAGACGTTTGACAAGGTGCTTTCACTTTTAGTAGGTTTCTCACCAGGTACGTTCCCCTGGGCGATGAGACGCTTTTCTGTCAACACGAATCATTTTAGCTGTAGCCGTCTGCTTAGAAGGGGGGGGTTAAAAAGACAGATTTTTAGAACAACAGTTTGATGATAACTTCATTCACAGCACTTTATCAACTTTTGGCACTTTGATGAAGTACTTAGAAAAACATACTTGCATGCGCAAAAGTTTGTGGACACCTGAACAGAAGATTGCGCTTTTTGACACGTGGAGTTTTTGCTCGTTTACCCAAAAGGTCGTTAGTAAAATCGGGTACTGATGTAGAAGGCATGGGGTGCAGTCAGCGTTCCAGTTCATTTCAAAGGTGTTCAATAGAGTTGAGGTCAGAGCTTTATAGAAGGCTACTCAAGAACTTCCTTTCCAACCCTCTCAAAGCATGGAGAAGGTTTTTGGGTCTCCTTTGTTCAAGTGAAGGAAAAATAAATCTTTGTTGCGTCCAAAGACGTCCAATTGTGTGCCTTAATCTTAGTGGTAATAGTTTGAGGAAGAAAGGGGTTCATATGATTTTGTTAAACTCCCAATACTTTTGCTCCAGTTAGTGCATTTACCAATTGCAGTGGAAGGCCATCAGGGTCAGCAAAGACCTTTTCTTCCTTTCTGTGCAGAATCACTGCCTTATCGATTTTGTCCATGAATATGTATAAAATTTTCCCAATAGTCTATTTTCTTTATACTGTAGCGTTGTTTTGGACGTGCTCCTTCTTGCCATGTCTGTCTAGGTTTCCACCCAATCACATTTCAGCCTTCATACCACATGTTGCTACATGCTGCTTGAAGCTGTTCATGCAACCAATCGGAATGCGAGCTGACAACACCGGGGGCCTCTAGAGGGCGTCCAATAACGTCAGCGTTTTCTCTGACGGTCGGAGATCGAGAGCGAACTGCACAAGCGCAAATATATTCATGTGGATTAAATAGCTGGTTTTTCTTGATCCACGATGGATAACCGAGGAGGAGAAATTGATTTGGTCGCACTTACAAGGACAATTACGAAGACGCGTTTTCGAGAAAAGCGGGACGTCGCGAAGAACGTTCAGCCGAAACGGAGTTGAGCTTTTTTTTTTCTTTCCATTAACTTTTTCTACGTTTTGTTTTCTTGCACGAAAACGCACAATTTGCCTCGATTTCAAATCCCCAGGAAAAGTGAAATTTTGAGGTTAATATCAAGGTTTCTGTCCGAGAGGTTGTATGATGGCGGTGCAGCCGTGGCTACAGTGAAAGGAGACGTGTTCATTGGGTTTCTTGCGTCAGTAATATTCCTTCCCGCCATATGAGATTCCGGTTTGTGACGGCTTCTATAGTCGTGGAATCACGATTGAGAGGTGGAATGTTTCAGACAGGACACCATTGAAAGGCCTGGACGCTCGTGTGACCCCCTGATTCTTTCTGATGACTAGTAGATAGATTTTCGTTTGTTAATCTCTAGTCAAATGCTGAACTCATCGTCATAATCGCATCGAAAAGAAATCAGGAAAACGACATTACCGTGCAGGCCACCATTGACAAGCCGTCAACTCAATTTCCTGCCGTCGTTTCATTTTTCTTCACCTATTTTTCTCTGAGGGAAAAAAAAACGTAGTTTGTGAAAACGTAACCGTACATACTAATTATTTCCTCAAACCTAAATAGCGTGTTTAATTTGTCTTAATTTGATGATGAAATCACTGCCGCGTGAACTCTGCGTCTCAGTCCAGCAACAAACAGACACTCAATTAGTGTAGTACAATAGAGAGGTTGAAACGAACAAAGAGAAATAGGGTGGGGGAAAAAAAATGGGTTTTTGGGAGGTGGGGGTGGGGGGTTCAAGTGTCCTGATAAGAAACATTTATTCGTCCCACAATGGCGATATTTCTGTGTTGGAGCAGCGACAAATTGTGTGAATATGAAGCAGAGACTAAAAAATATCGATATGAATACAAAAGGAACAAGTGGTGGTGAGGCTCGAGACGAGGTTTACAGACGAAGATGAAAAGAGGCAGGTGGTGGATTTTTCTGCATGTTAAAGCCAAAGGAAGGACAAATCAAATCCTCCTGGGTTTTTAATAAAAGGGAATTAAGGAGATGGATGGGAGTTTAACATAACTTTTTTGCATGTTTTTTTTTTTTTTTTTTTTTCCTGTAAATAAATGCGGCACATTTTCCTAAATAGAAAGATTTGATTTTTAATGAAACGTATTTACTTTTTTTTATTCTATTATATAAGGGCTTTGTATAATATACTACGTTGACGAAAAGACTGAACGCCTGAACATAGGATTGGTATTTGCTTCTTTTTTTCAACTTCCCATTCTACGTTTAGTTCCTATTTTCTCTTATAAGTTGGACTAGATTTGGGTTTGGAGATGTGTGTGAGGTTCATTCAGCCACAAGGGTGTTGGTCAAGTCAGAGACTGCTGTACTGTAGGTGAGGTGAGGAGGCCCTGAGATGCGGTCTGTGTTCCATTTGATCCCAAATGTGTTGAGCAGGGTTTGAGTCGGAGCTCTATAGAAGGCCACTTGAGATCTTCCACATTTTCCTTCATGGAACAGGAGAATTGTCATGCTAAAACAGGTCAGAGTCTTGTAGTTCAGCCCCGCATCCAAAGACGTAGTTGGAGGGAAGAAAAAGCTCCTAAGGTGCGCTATTGACTGACAAGCTGATTGGTGGAAATTCAATAATCACACCTTAATCAGTCATTAAGCGTAATCACAGTGATCATGGCAACCCGGCGCTCACGAACGATCGTAAGAGCTTTAAACGGCTCCGAGCTGTCGAGCGGCGTGTACGGTGATTCGAGTGGACAGTGTGAAGTTGTCGATGCGGTTCGAAGCTCATCCTGCGGTTGGCCTCCAAATTACTCGCATTTAATCCGCGTTTCTGTCCTTCTCTTGTCCCTGTTTCTGTCCCAGCTTTCGTCCTCCGGAGCGTTAATTCCAGCCGCCTTGTGAACTGCGTTGGTTCTGTTAAATGGCTGATTTTTTTAATACTGACCATGTGGGCAGGTTTGGAAGCAGAAGGTCCTTCGTCATCGACCTCGACATGAGCACTTGGAGACTTTGGTTCACCTTCTGCCTCAGCCTCTGCTTACTGTCAGTCATTTCAAATCCTTCCTCTGTTCCTTTCTTTCATTCTCTTAGTTTCTCTTCCTTCCTGTTTCTTTTTATTTATTTTCTCATTACTTTGTTTTCTCTCTCTCTCTCTCTCTTCCTCTGTTCCTTTCTTTTTCTTACTTACTTTCTCTTCCTTCCTGTTTCTTTCTTTTTCCTCTTTCATTCTCTTCTTCCTTCCTGTTTCTTATTTCTTTTCTTAATTACTTCTCTCTCTCTCTCTCTGTTCCTTTCTTACTTTCTCTTCCTTCCTGTTTCCTTTCTTGCGTTTTATATTTTTCTTTCATTCTCGAAGTTTCTCTTCCTTCCTCTGTTCCTTTCTTTCGTTCTCTTCTTCCCTCCGGTTTCTTTTTATTTCTTTCTACTTCATTACTTCTTTCTCTCTCTCACTCTCTTCCTGTTCATTTCTTTCTTGCTTTCTTTGCCAAGATATGTTTATCTTCCATTTATTTGTGAGATATATATATATATATATATATATATATATATATATATATATATATATATATATATATATATATATATATATATATATATATTTTTTTAATGATTCATATATTTTTCCTTCTGTTTTTTTTCTTCTGTTCCTTTCTTCCTTTCTTTCTTTCTTTCTTTCTTTCTTTCTTTCTTTCTTTCTTTCTTTCTTTGCCCAGATTTATTTATTCCTTTTAGACTATCTTTGTCAAACAATTGTCATGATTCATTATTTTGCATTTTCCGGTAGCTAAGAGTAAGCCCAGTCTGCTGCCACCATCAGGTTAAAACAAAATTGCAACATGTTGGCCCATCATTCCCTAAAAATCTATTTATTTTTAAAGGAAAGCCATAAACCAGAGCTGCTTTTGACCCGTGGGTGAGATCCTGAGACCAGACTTTTGACCTCCCGATTTAAAACGTTCGACAAATAGATTTGTACAGTCATGTCTTATTGCAGTGTGTGCACTTTTTCAATTCTTCTCTAACAGAAAGCTTCGTCCAGTGACGATAAATAAGTTTTGTTTCAGTGAACGTCTCGCAATAAACATGGCTAGAAGTGACGGCACTTTAGGATCTGTGATTAGAAAGCTGGGGTTTTGTGCATGGTCTTTTTTCTTTTGTCTGACAAATAAGATGATAAATGGCCTCGGTTAATCTGACTCTACTAACATCATTGTGGCTAAATGAAATCTCACACGTCATCACAAAGCACACTTTCAAATCTAGCGGAGCATCTTCCCAGAAGAGTGGAGGTTCCTATAACAACGAATAAGGACTCGCTGTGGAATGGGAGGTTCCACAAAAATGTGGCCATATATTACATGGAGTATTGGATAAGTGGAAATAATGACATGGGGCCCAAAGTGCAGACTGCAATGTGCATTCAATCAGTGTAAAAGGATCCTCTTTACAAAGAAATAAGGAACTTGGGCTCAGTGTTGTGTGAACGCATGCTGTAGCGCCTCTGGAGCAAAAAGAGTTAATAAAAAAAATAATAGGGATTAATTGCCCAAATGTGGCTGTTGACCATTTTAACCTGTGGGCCATCAAGTGTATGATAGAGGACTTCTGGCAATATTGATGTGGTTCTGTTTCTCTCTCTCTCTCTCTCTCTCTCTCTCTCTTCCTTACTCTGTTCCTTTCTTCCTTTCTTTCTTTCTTTCTTTCTTTCTTTCTTTGCCCAGATTTATTTATTCCTTTTAGACTATCTTTGTCAAACAATTGTCATGATTCATTATTTTTGCATTTTCCGGTAGCTAAGAGTAAGCCCAGTCTGCTGCCACCATCAGGTTAAAACAAAAATTGCAACATGTTGGCCCATCATTCCCCTAAAAATCTATTTATTTTTAAAGGAAAGCCATAAACCAGAGCTGCTTTTGACCCGTGGGTGAGATCCTGAGACCAGACTTTTGACCTCCCGATTTAAAACGTTCGACAAATAGATTTGTACAGTCATGTCTTATTGCAGTGTGTGCACTTTTTTCAATTCTTCTCTAACAGAAAGCTTCGTCCAGTGACGATAAATAAGCAAAAAGTACAGACAGTGAATAAAATCTAACCATATGCTTCGTTGTTGGTGTAAAGCAGTGCTGACTGGCACTATTCCTCGTCTGGGTGTGAATCTGAATAGTTGTATGGACGGGGTTTTTTTTAGCACTCTTTGTTGTTAAATGTTTAAGATAAAACCAGTCTAAACAGGGAAGTATTTTTCTGATGTATCATTCAAATTGGAATAAAGTGCCTATTCGGAAATAAAGGAAACAAGATGGAACATTAGATCGCTCCCTGGACGCAGTTAATAGCTCCCCAACCTGCTGTTCGTTCGGGTGTTTTTCTTGCATGATGAGCATTTTTTTTTTTTTGTTGTTGTTTTTGTTTCCCCGTATTTTAATGCGAACAGTCTGCACAAACAAGGTTCGTTAGAGAAGTTCAACCCTGAACGCTGAAACGAAATGCTAAGGGGTTAAAAAAAAAGAATAATAATAACGTAATATTGCTTGCACAAGGACGTGACTTTCCTTATGCCAACATGCAGAATATTACACATTTCACAGTGAAGAATCAGGACTCCGAGGCATTTTTCAGGTCTTTCTAAATAGATCATAGGAATTAGAGAAGTTGGATGATGGGGAAGTTTGAATAAAGATTTAATTTTTTTTTTCTTTTTCTAATATCAACGAAATCTGCAAGAATGATGGAGCGCCTGAAGACAAAACGGAGCCGGTTGTTAATTTGGCTTTGGGATGTTTTTTTCTAAACCATATATACAGTATATAATTTGTATTTATTTTTTGTACTTATTCAGAATAATTGTGTTGGACTTGAAGCATCTGTGCATATATATATTATTAATAATAATAATTACAGTAAATAGTAGATATAGTAAATGGTATAGTATATAAATATTTCATAGTAGTTAATTGATTTCTTTTAATTGATATTTTATTGAAATAAAAGTGGGACCAAAAATAATGGTGCCACAATAAAGCTTTACGGAGCGAAATCTCTTATAAATGAATGCATGTTTGTTCCTTATAATTGTAAGTTCGTCCCTAATAAATGAGCCAGTGCAAAGGGAAAAACCTCCTGAGATGGCATGAGGAAGGAACATTGAGAGGAACCTCATTCTCCTCACCGAAATGTCCATCCATTACAGTTCCTTCATTGAGGTGCTGTTCAGTGCTGAAATGCAGAACTGTTCATGCAACCTGTGGTCCTGAACCATTGTAGCAGACTGTTGACATTTAATTTCAGTCCAAGTTCTTGAGTTGCACATTAATGACATGGAGCTTTTGGCTGTTGAGGTGGAACCATAACCAGCTGTGCTGTAAGATTTGCTGGTCAGATGTGCAGGAAATGTGTCGAGAATACTAAACATTTATCTGATGTAGATGATGTGAGGATGTTCCTAGGGTGCAATCAGCATTCCAATTTATCCCAAAGGTGTTCATATTTGATCATATTTGTTGAAAGTCTGATAAAGAACCAAAGTCAGGTGTCTTACATACTTATGTCCAAATAATGTGTATTTAGTGTATATTTTGCTTTAGCAGAGTACCGTACTTTTTTATTTATTTATTTATTTATTTTTATTACAAATCTCATAGATCGCTTGCATTTTTTCACTGCTCCATTCATCATCTAAATTACAGAAAAATAAAACAGAAGAAAAACAGAGCACGGCGGCCACGTAAATAATTAAATAAATGTGTCAAAAATGTCAGGAAGCTATTAGCAGTAATTCTGTCGTTTCTCCTCTGGTTTTCTTTCTTTTTCAGTATTTTATCAGAGATTTTTTTTCCCCAAGCCATTGATTGTGTTCGCAAAGGTCAGCGGTGCTGTCATCCTTATTATACAAAGGCGCAGGGAACATGCGAGCAGGACAGTTAATGCACATTCCTCGTAATACAGAGAAACGCTTTCTGCTTCTTTTTGTGCAAGATTTTGTCGGAATGAATGTATTTCTCTGAGGTATGAGATGGAGGTTAGAATTCGTGAGGAGATTCGCAACAAAGGTTTTTGCTTTTTGATTTGCGTAAGCTGTCTAATGACAGGTCATAGGTATACGTTAATAATGTTGCGAGTGAGAAATGTTTGGCATTTTAATTTTTTCCGGAATAAGTCGTATGCCTTGTATATTTCACTCGAAGGTCTTTAAGGGGGTCAGATGTTGGCATTACTGTAGCAACTTGAGGAAAATGATTTATTTCTTCGTCCTCTTTGTATTACATTATTTCAATACAAGCTATAGTAGTAACAATCTTTTTCTTATTTGTAGTCGTGAACATTTTCCTTAGTGGTTAAGGCTCTGGGTTGCTGATCAGAAGGCCCTCAACCCTCTGACCCCTCTGTGATCCAGGGTAGAAGCTGTATCTGGGCTACTCCACTATCACCAAGCTACCACTGTTGGGACCCTGAAGAATGGTCCTTAACTTTCTGGCCCCAGCGTCGCGACAACCTGGGATATGGGAAAACTAGGGATGTAGTCATTCCGTGGTTAAAGCTCTTGGTTTACATTCAGAAAATCGGGGGTTCAAGCCCTGGTTTCTCCAAGCTGCCACTTTTGGGGCCCTTGAGAAAGGCCCTTAACCCTCTGTGCTCCAGGGGCATCGAATTGCAGGATATGCTAAGAGAAAATTTCACTGTGCTGTAAAATCCATGTCACAAGCGTAAAGCATTTTTCTCTGTATGTGACTTGATGTTTGAGTTGTCAAATAACCCACTAATGTCTCTCTCCGTGTCTCATATGTAGATTACTGTGAAGAACCCCTGCTGGCATCCCTTTCCCCTGCCTCCTTCCAGAGTTCATCAAGGTCTTCTGACAGCCACTCGCCTCACTTCGCCAAACTCCACACCAGAGACGGTACACGTTTGGTGCTCTTTTTTTTTCTGCGGTTTGATTTTCCAGAGGGCTACTTTCATGGCTTATCCATGCAGCCGATAAAGCCTGAGAGTTCCCTAGTCAGAAATCTATTTCAGAATATCATTACTTAAAGATGTACATAGTGCGCACCGAACACTATGGGTATAGACTTTTCCCCAATGTCTCCGTTTGACCTCCACAAGCAAACGATTGTCTTTGAGTGACTGTGTAAGCACTGCTAGTATGTTTTAAAAGGAGCACTCGCTGTAGGTAACCGATAAAATACGTTTTTTTTAAGTGCTTATGGACTGAAATTCATCAATCGTAAATGTAGTTGGTTACTGTGCTTAAGTAGCTTTTTCACGTAGCTGTAATTTACTGAAGTATTTCCATTGGTGGAGTTTTTCACTCCATTTCAAAGTCAAGTATCTGACATTTTACTCATTTTGTTATTTATGAGGATAAAAGTGAGAAGGTGAGGAGGTTCACATTCATCCCAAAGGTCTTCAATAGAATTGGTGCTTCACAGCAGGAGATATTCTACCATATCCAACCCATGTAAAGTAGATCTTCATGGAGTCGAAAAAGCGGGAAAAAAAAAAAAAAACACACACAAATGAAGAAATTATAATATTAATCGCAGTCTGTTTGCTTATGTCACATGGGGTTTGAGTACACAAAAAACTCAGGGAAGAAATCGCCACATCACACGGCCTGAAATTTCAATAATGATCGATTTCCAAAGAAGAAAAATAAACAAATATAATCACTCATTATCGATATATAAATAAGTAAAATACATGCGTCTATATGAACTCTCTACAGGTCAAAATTAGGGGTCGACTAATCGTGGATTTTCCCGATGGATAGATTTACTGGATAGAAAACACACACTCCATGTAAAATAGCACAGTATTTCAAAAATAAATAAAAGAATCATGAAAATGTGCTAAAGGAAATGTATCTATGAATAAATATATTGATATAATTAATAAATTATAAATAATACCGTGTAAAAACAGCACGTGGCCGCAGTGATTCGCCTCTAGTGGCCGCTCTCGTAATGACAGCAGACCGGAAGCCGGAAAAACTATCGGGATGGATTTTAGCTGATATCCTGCAGTTCCAGCAATCAACTATCAGTGCAGATTAATCACCAGAACTGATCAATCGTTCAACCTCTAGTTAAGATTTATGTAATTGAAGAAGCATGCAGGAGGAAAAGTAGTAAAATACACTATAAAAGTAATCTACAAAGTACTGGCAAAAGTATCAGGACACCTGACTTTTCCAGCCATATGTAATTCTTTCCCAAATAGTTAACCACAAAGTTGGTTAACTAACACAAAGTATTTACGGATGTCTGTCAATGTGGAAGCTTGTTTCAGAGTGGAAGATCTACTGCTATTGAGCACCTTAGGGATGGATTTTTCATGATCACTCCACCCCAGGCCTCCTCAACTTTGTGACTGAATGAGCACAAATCTGCACCAAATCTAGTGGAACATCTTCCCAGAAGAGTGGAGGTTATTAAAACAGCAAATGGAGACTAAATGTGGAATGGGTTCTTCAAAAAGAAAAAAGCACCTACCAATCTAATGATTTTTCTCTCCATTTATTGTATGTATTTTGAATCGACAGTGTTTTTATGAGGTGTTTGCTACTCTGTCATTCTCCATGTCTTTGGTTCTTTTTAATTTTTTTTTTTACTCCTCCAAGCAAGAAATAATAATAATAAAAAAAAAAAGGAGACCGAATGGAAGCCGGCAACGTCCAGGTGCAAACATGATAAACCTGCGATATTTCCTTCCTACAAGCTCTTACATTTTTGCTATTTGCTCAGCTTTGAGCTTTAGGAGGATTTAAAAAAAAAAAAAAAAAGGGTGGCGTGTTGAAAGCAAAATGAGCGAGTCGTAAAAGGTTTTTATATCAGTGAGCTACACTATTATCATCTGTATGTAAATGAGTTGTTGGTGTTACTGGGCACATTGTTTTATTCGATATAGATCTATGTCGTGCACATCCTGAAACAATGTTAAGTTGCTAGTGCAGTAAGGAATCAACCATCTCCTGAAGCGAATGCATCATTAGAGCAGCACGGTCTGGAGATCGCATTTTCATTGCAGATTGTACTCCAGAATACGGCCGAAACATAAACACATTGGTTCAAGCTGTAGGTGTAGCGATGCACATACATAATCATGGAATGGACTACAGATGAGGCGAATAATTATTTGAGTCGTTTCATTCATTTAGACGACATGAACACCTCAGTTGGGGGTTTTTACGGTGGCCGAGAAGTGCAAAACACATTAACAAATCGGAAAACAAATGAACAAATTCAAAAACAAAACAAATCCAAAAAAAATTGAAAAAAAAATCTGGCGCTGCGCCACGAAAATAGCATTTTACAATCGATCCTGTTTGGAGAGCGTTTTCGAAAAAAGCTACGTATTCGTCAACTTCAATCGGCGTCTCTGCGTGGACAGAGTGGAGAGAAAAATATGCGTTTTCGAACGTATCCGTGTGTCCGCAAATCCAGCCTTAAATTCGATTGACCATGCTAGAAAACCAATTCTGCAAAGAAGAGTGGCCGAAATCACTCCACCGCCATGCGAAAGAATCGGCAGTTATCGCAAACGCTTGTTGCCTCCACGCAACCAGTTATTAGGTTTGGTGGCAATTTTATACTTGGGGCCAGGCAGGTTTAAAAAGCTTTTTTTCCCACTTAATAAATCGTCATTTAAAACCTTTTTTTGTATTTACTTTGGTTATCGTTTTGTGATATAAAACAATGTGATTTATATTCAGTATGTGTGACAAATATGCAAAGAGAAATCCTTTTTCACAGCACGGTAGTAAAACACAGAGCGAAATGGAACAGGAGGAGGGTGTTGGTTAAAGTATATAGGCAAGCAGAAGAGAGAAAAGCCTGAGGTCTATAAACCTGAGGAAATGAAGCAAGATCTGTGTACAGCATGATCAAGGAGCAAAGCATAAGCAGATGATTAGAAGGCTATAATGTAATTTTTTTATTCAATTATCATGCCAAAACAAACACTTGCATTAGAACATTATAAATATTGTGCCTACACTTAAGAATAGCAGCTTAGAAATAGCTTATGAGTGATTATCCTTCATACAAGTGGCACCTATTTGTTTGCACTACAGCACACAAACTGAAGCGTTTACATTGTATTTAGTTGCCAAAGCATGAATTGAGTGCATAAGTCAACATTCATAACATACACTTTGTGGCCAGAAGTATGTGAAGAGCAATGGAAACCATACAGGAAGTCCATAGAGAGAATAACAGCAGCGAGAGAATCCCAGAAAGGCCTGAGGTCTGTAAATCTAAGGGAATGAAGCAGGATCTATGACTAACATGACCTCAGAGTAAGGAGCAAGGCATGAAAAAGTAGCACGAGATTTTTAAAGCTATATGTAATCAATATTTCCAGTTATAATGCAACATAACTGACCAGATCTGTAAATAAAATTAAAAATACATTAGAACATTATCAGTATTTTACCTATAAATGAGCTATCCGAGTAGTAGATAAGTGCTGGTTCATGTTTTCCTTTTTCTTCCTTTTTTCCAAAACCTTTGTTTTATACATTTGATTTATTTGACGTAAATATGGATATTTTCTTTTCCATAATGTACACTCTATTGCCAAAAGTAGGGAAACCAAACAGGGGGTTTACAGAGAGGTAAACAGGAGTGAGAGAAACCCAGATAAAGGCTTGAAGTCTGTAAACCTAAGAGAATGCAGCAGGATCTACAGTATGTAACGAGCTCAGAGTAAGAAGTAAAGCAGGAGATCAGCACCAGGAGCTGACCAGAGGCGATATCTATTTTTTGTTTTTTTTTGTTTTTTTTTGTTTTTTTCTCTCAATTAATTCGTTAATTAAAACGTTTTAAGTGTGTTTTTTTCTTAAAGCGAAGTATTGCGAATTTTTTTTTTTTTTTTTTATGAAAGTATTGATGCACATTTAATCAGATACAATTGTTGCACCAACAGCAGAATAATTAAGAGACCGAGCACACGATTAATCGCTCAAGTGTCGGAGTGTGAGATGTAAAAAGTCACAATAACCTTTTTACTTTTTTTCAGTGGTGGAAACGGGCTTCTATGCGAATCAGTGAAACATTCTGAAAAAAACTGAGGCTCTAAGAAGAACCGAATCCCAGTAACCCTTCCTTCACCCTGCCTATCTAACACCAGGCATTTATACTCGTTCCATTTGTTTGTTTTGTGGGTTCGGAATTTGATTTCTCTAAGCTCCAGGGAATCTAGTTACATGGGTTCATTAGCATTATATTCACTCGCAATACGCTTGGAAAGGAGAAATGAGACGAGCGTTTGCATGAGCCACGGACTCTGTTAGAATACAGAAGAATAGAAACAAGTGTGGAAGTTTTAGCTCAACTGAAAGGTCCAGAGAGATCATTGGAGGGGTTTTTGTGTAATATTAAACTGCGTTATGTTTGTTGGTGTCCTGCTAAATTAGGACAAGCGGGACGAAAGCAAACTCTTTCTTTTGTTTCTTTGTTACTGTGGTTCACTCGATTTCATGATCGTTCTGATCGTGCAGGTTCTGGTGGATGGTCTCCAGACAGTGAGGATCGTCGGCCCTGGCTGCAGATGGACCTGAGAGACCGGCTGGAGGTGACTGCAGTGACCACTCAGGGCAGATGGGGCAGCACAGACTGGGTGAGCAGCTATCAGCTGCAGTACAGTGACTCGGGAAAGACATGGAGATCCTACAGACAAGAAAACATGCCATGGGTAAGTCTAAAGCAATATGCAGACTCTGCATGCGTAGTGCTCCAGCGCGGTGGCTGTAACTGCATCATGACTGATGTGTGTTCATGTGCAAATCGGCACATCCGAACAGTTACATTGAGGTTGACTAAGTCTAGTTTGTCTATAAGAAGTGTTTTTATGCAGACGCCAGCACAATTTATTGCTTTTTTATGGTATCTGCTGCCAGTTAAAACAGTGACACGAGTGTCATTTGACTGTTATTTTAGATCCTATTTGGCCCAAATCAGTTTTTTTTTTTTTCCTCCTATTAGACTGTTTTAGTGCAGACACTGTGGTCCTGCGGGAACGTTGTTTTGTTTCACTGTGTACTGCACTGTTTATGGTTGGAATAACAATAAAAGCCAACTTGACTTGAGGCACAAAGGGCCTTTATTTATTTTTATTTAGATTGCAACCAGTACCTTCAGTGGTTTGTTTCGTACAGGGCGTTGTGCATTATGGACTGTATTTAGATTTGAGCTTGTACAACAAAATATGGACTATCCATCTACAGTATATCTATCTATTTGTTTGTCTGGCTAGCTGGGTGGGTGGCTGGCTTCCTGGGTAGGTCATATTGGGTGGGGCTCTAGGTAGGTGGAGAAGGTTAGGTTGGTAGGTAGGAAGGGTTGGTTGGGGTGGGTGCTTGGTTGGTAGGTAGGTAGGTAGGTAGGTAGGTAAAGTTGGTAGGTAGGAAAGGTTGTTTGGGGCAGGTGAGTGGGTGCTTGGAAGGTAGATAGTGTTAGGTTAGTAGGTAGAAAGGGTTGGTTGGGGGTGGGTGCTTGGTTGGTAAATAGGGCTAGGTGGGTAGGTAGGAAGGGTTAGTTGGAGTGGGTGTTAAGTAGGTAGGGTTGGTTGGGATGAGTGCTAGGTAGGTAAGGGATGGCTAGGTAGGTGGGGCACGTAGGTAGGTGGGGCGTAGGTAGGTACGTAAGTGGTGTTTGGTGGGTGGATGTACTCTGGGTAGTTGGGTGATGGGTAGAGTTGGGTGGGTGGCTGGAAGGTTGTTAGGTAGGTGTATGGGTGGCAGTATGGTATCAGTTATAGCCATGTATAAGTGGTCTTTACCACCTGAGTTCTTTTCTTGAACCACAGAAGTCCTAACTAGTCCTCCAGCGTAAACCGGAACGTTTTAAAATCTGCTTCATGAGATTTTCGTAATTACTGTCGGAATTTTAGGGGCTCGTGCTCAGCTGCGAAAGTGTTTGGAGAAAGTGCCTTTGAAAGCGCGGCTTGCATGTTAATTAGCACGCCGAGTGGCAAGTTCATTTGCTTAATCACTTCAGATTTTAATTAATTAGGCTGCCCATTGTTGTTTGGAGTGACTTCGTCAATCGCATGGGCACATTGTACAGTGACCGGGAAAATGTGGAGGTTAATGGAGAGTCTAGGAGTGAAATGACGAACAGTCCGGCTTGCTGAAGCTCTCGCGGGAGCTGCGCTGGCGTCCCTGGCCAACTGTACCGTGACGCATCATGTGTGGGGGAAACTTCAGAATCAGACAGTCACGCATGGTCTGATGCCATCTGCTTTGTGCCAGTGTAGAGCTAACGACGCGCGCTACCCGTTACTCGACACTGCAACCGTTAATCACATTTAACAAACAAGTCCTACCACTTAGATCTATAGAGATAAAATGAGCGAGTGCACTGCAGGTTTGGGAGAATGGACATTAATGCATGTGGCTTTGAGTCTACACTAATTCAAAAACTTAAGCTAGAAAGTGTGTGGGTTGGTTGGTTAGTCATGCATCACTCACCTCTCTGAAAGTGCATATTATCGTTCTTATTCTGTCAACTGCTTTCGCTATTATTGTAATAGCATGGGATGTTATGCAGGTTTCAGCGGCACCTTCCTGTTTTTAAATGCAGTCACTTTATTGGCAGGATAGTGACACAAAAATATATAGTTTTAAAATTAAAACTGAAATAAGTGTAAAGCAGTAACATTGTAATGCAAGGACACTTCATCATAATCTTGGGTATGTGTGTTTGAGTGTGTCGGATAGCGAGAGCTAATTAAAGGCCATTATTGTGTGTGTGTGTCTGTCTGGCTTCTTCTCTCAGACAGACAAACAGATAGAGACAAAGAAACAGTCTTTCTATGTGTCTGCCAGTCTCAGTCTGCCTGTTTGAACAGAAACAGACAGACAGACAGGTAGACAGATAAATGTATTTTGGTCATTTGTTCACCTATTTAGAAAATTCAACAGTCTTACATTAGCCACAGACTTCTCTGCTCGCAGTCTAGAGGCTTGTGGTCATTACATTTGTTGTTGTTTAGAACCTTTGGAAGGTTTCCGGGGGGGACATGCCAAAGCTTCTGAGAAAAGCTATAAAACTGCTGCTGAGGAAACACATTTGATTCCTGCCTCTCACCAATTCAAGCACCAGTCCAAATGTTATGGCCAAAAGTATGTGCACCCCTGATTGTCACACATGTATGTGGTTCTTCACCAAACTGTTGCCACAATTGTTTGGAATGTCCAAACAATTCCCTTTTTCTCAGGAACTGGTTAGAACCTGACAACGACGATGCTCCTGTTTACAAATCGAGGTTCATAAACACATGGTTAATCCCACATGTGACTGTGTGGTGAGGACACACTCTATAAAATGAAATCTTGAAAAGAACCAGATTCAAAAGGAATCCCATCATGATGGTCCACATACTTCCCACCATATATTGTATGTGTCAGTAGTGTTTTTGCTTTTACGCCGAGCGAGCTGCACCGTATCTGCGATCAAATGCACTTCAGACTCCACAGACTTACTGTTCAAGCTGAAGAAGGAACTCACACTGACTCCAATTATGCTTAGTTTAGTGTGGAGTTTTTTTTTCTTCTCTTGTGACAGCTGTGAGATCGATTGCTTTAGCCTCAAGCACCATGCTTCTGGTCCTTCTTCTGATTCTCTAGGTGTAAAATACCTGCTTAACCAATACTACACCGCGACACACACACAGAAAATCAATATGTTTAATTTCAGAACTCCATTTTCCAGCAGCTCTGTATGCCACTTTTGTGTGTGCTGCTCAAACTATACAGCAAATTGTAAAAGTTTTAGCCCCCCACCATGATTCTACGATAATTGTTGTTTTCAAATTCTTTCTTCATGTCAGTTTATATAATCCAGAGAGCAAAATAATAGTAAACATTGGAGCGGTTTTGTTGGAACAGAGTTTTGTTGGAGCACTATAGCGAAAATGTCTCGACATGAGAAACCTAATGAGGCATAAAAAGGCACGCATTCCACCGATCTCCTGTCCTCTTCATTTCTCCTAAGAGTCTTATCAAACGGTATAAAATATACAGCTTTACACTTCTATCTGGAAATACAGCCGAGCTTCTGGAGGCGTGGTGTGGGCGGAGCTATAGCCTGAAATCGAACATCAAAAAGACAGCAGAAATGGCGGCTACAGCAGGACGTGCTTATGGAAAGATAACAAGGTTCTACTTCCCCTTATTTGGAGTGCATGAAATAGCATTTTTTTGGTTATTTATTTATTTACTTTTGAATTCCTCCTGTGGCATTGGGAGGCAGGGGCCTGATGGCTTGCTTGCCGTTTCTGTAGTTTTGTTTACAGGGTTAGGTTCCTTTCGCAGTGGGGCTTGAGAGCATCCATGGCAGGGTACTTAATCCCCATTCCCTCACATGAGCACCTATGGTGTGTTGAGGGCACTGCTTAAGGGCCCAAGAGTGGCTGCCTGGTACCCTCCCCCTCAATAAAAGTTACTATTGAACATTGTCAACATTGTATGTGTACGTACATATTCATATCCCACCACCACTAAGCTGGGCCCTTGAGCAAGGCCCTTAACCCTCCACCGCTCAGTCGTATAAACGAGATCATTGGACGAGAGTCTGCGAAAAGCGAATGCCTTCTTGAGCTAGAAAGTGGGCGGAGTTAAAGGTGCACCGCTCTCAACGTTTGCTCTAATAGGATCAGAAGTGTAGCTTCACGCTACTGTGTGGCTTTTTTATTTTTTTCCCCCTCCTTCTTGCACAGCCCACCCTCTTCCTCTCTTCATTCCACATAACAAGGTTTCGGTGTCCGAAGTCAGCACCCGTTCAGATCGATGGCATTGACCGACGGCGACTTGAGCTTGAGCAGCTAACGTGGCTTGGCACATTTATCACGCGGTGACAGATCCCATTAACACACTCTTAAAAGGTCAATCAAACCAAAAACATGTTTATGGATATATTTTTTTCTCCCCCCTCAGTTTTTTCAAGGGAAGGCCGTTCTGTCCGACTCGCTGTCGTGTTGCTGTCGTGTCTGAACGCTCTCGCTGTGAGAACCCGCTGTGAGACGTGAGCGTATTGATTATAAGGTAGCAACTGAACATTTCTGGCAACTGAACCTGTCATTCCTGATGTCATATCACTGTCATATAGCCTTCCCCGTGGGCTGTAGTTTGGGGACCCCTGATGTAATGAAATTGTTCTTTAAAACCAAATATAAATTGTAATGTACAGTAAATTCTATTTGAATCTTTTTTATATTGTACTGTGTGGAGTGAAGACTATACTATTTGAACCAAAAGTATTGGATCACCAAGCATTTCCAGCCATATTTGGTTCTTCCCCAAAAGATCATCACAAAGATCAAGGTATACAATTGTATTGGATGTCTTTGGATGCGCTAGCATTCACCTGTACTAGGAGTGGTGCCAGCATGACGATCTGCATGAACCTAGCTCCATAAAGATCTGCAACCCTTTAGAACACTTTGGGGATAAACTGGAGTGCACCCCAGACCTCTGCACTTCCTTTTCCTACATTAGTACCTGACTTTACTAACACCCTTGTAGCCGAATGAGCACAAATCTAAACAAAATCTGGTGGAACATCTTTCCAGAAGAGTGGAGCTGCTTTATAAGAGCAAATGGGGAACGGAAGATGGGATGATTCCCATGTGGAGAAGGTTCTCCATTCACTGGAAAGTACAGTTCCTTCGATTCTTCTATACACCAAGGATATTTGGGAACATGAGAATTTGAGAACAATGGACCAGAACACCAGACAAAATTTCTGTAGGCTTCTGAATTATTTTAGTTACTCCAATGATGTTCTTCATCATCAAAAAGATTAGTGAGCCTGATCCAATAATCTTGTATGGTTCAGATGATTAAAGTTGGTATATTAGGGATTACGTTGATCTCAAGTTCTGATCCCACCCAGCTGCCCCTCCTGGGCCATTGAGCAAGGCCCTTAACCCTCAACTGCTCAGTTGTAGGTCTCTCTGGGTCTTCTGCCAAATGCTGTTAATGTAAATCATGAGCAGATCCTTTTGGTCGTCCCACTCCGGCCTTTGTCTTTGTTTCCAGAATGTTCTGCACCTCATCTACATGGGTCTCTTTGTGACTTAAATTCTGAGCTTCAAAAAACCTCACCACGAAAAATATTTCCTGCTAATTAACGGTTTGCATCTTGTGGTATGGAGGAACCCCTTGAGATACGTCGTCTTCTGCCCTGTGGTGATCTTCACAACGCTGGGTCTGTCTTCAGCTACTGTTTCCTTTTTTTTTCTTTTTTCACAAGCCTTTTCAACCATGGTGGTTAGTCCATCAGTGGTTTCTTCTTCTCCTCAGCTCCGAAACCCCGAATGTCTTCGGCATTGATGCCAAAGATTATAAATTGCAATTTTATATTCGGCTTCTGAAACGTGTTGAGAACAAGGAGGAGAGCGCGGTCGATAAAAAATATGGTTTAAACTTTGCGGGTCGATCCTGAGCCCAGGAACGTTTACATGTTCTCTCCATCTCCCCATGGGGTTCATCTGGCTTCTAAATGGTGAATGGAACAGAGAGAGGGAGTAGGGGGATTTTTAGGTTTTCTTTACAGATCGGTTTGAGATATAAACTTGAAGTTCACTCCAACTACAAATGACCATGAGTGATGTTTTCATTAAATTCCACACCAGCATTTAAATGAAATCATAAGAAAAAAGACGTAACGTAAAACTCTTTCGATACACCATTTCGTTTCTTCTTTATAACTGCTAGGTCCTCTGTTCCGTTCTTCCGACCCGGGCACCGTACCATTTGCGCTGAGTTTCGTTCTTTCTTGCGTTTCTGATTTCTCTTTTTTAATTTTTTTAATTGCTAATCGTCGTTGCTCATCGCTTGTTTTTCGTCTACACGTTCGGGTTACACTCTGGTTTTGTTTGCGTTGGATATTAACACGAAACAAACTGTTCCATGCGCGACCTCGCTTTTCGGGTGCCGTTGTCAAAAAGTTTCGAGTCAAACGGTGCCAGCTGGCGCTATTACGACCGGGCGAAAACGTGACGTACGTTTTGACATACGGTGACGCAGAAGAAACGCCGCTGAAAGATGACGTGGGATCAGAAAGAACATAACAGAACAATCCACATGGTCTCGTTTTCGGCGTTGGTTCGACACCGTTGCGACGATCCGGCAAGGTGCTTGACGCATTTTGAAAAAAAGAAGACTTCCAGGACGCATTCCAGAAGTGGCAGGAACGCTAGTCTCGAAACTTTTTGATACAACCTCGTATGTCATGAAAAGGGAAGAAAATATAAATGCTATATTAGCTATTTAGGTCTCCATTCTGTATATATATATATATATATATATATATATATATATATAAAAAAAAAAAAACTAAAGTACTTAAATTTCAAGCAAAAAAAAAAGCAGTTTTAAAAGATAATGTTATCGCAGGCTCTCTAGCGCGGCTGTTTTATGCTCCTGCGTCTGACAGGTGAATAAGTATCCAGTATTTATCCTGTAGGCGGATTAGACACAAAATTTATCATCTTTGAATCAGAATTGATTGTAAAAGTTGGCTTCACTCTTCATCCAAATCGAAATGTGGGCACCGTCTAAACCAAACTTTTCTTGGCTACGGGAAAAAAAAGCATGGATTTATTCATTGCTTCTTTTTTTGCTCGTTCATTCTCCTATGCGTCCTTCTGACATTTAAACACGAGCCAACAATTATCATCCGGTCTTTGGTAGCGACTGGAAGATCGGATCATTGTAGCGACTCGATTCTTTGAATCATCAAAATGAACAAAGTTTTTTTTTTTTCTGTAATCAGAAAGAAAATGTAACATTCCCATAATTATTGTAACGATGTCAGAAAACCTGATCTGTGTAGCGTTCGTGAGTCGCGAACAACTCGAACCATCGGACCAGAGAATTTATGAGGTGAACTACTCAATTCTGTTTCCTGTAAATAACCTACGGAGACAAATCGTTCATTAACAACCCGCCGCTAGTCTGTGGATAAAGTGGGGGTTTTTTTGGGACATTTATTACAACACTTGTTATAAAAGTATTTTTATTAGAACTCATGAGATTATCAGGAATTACCAATTCAGGTTTGTCTGTTTTTGGGAGAATAACCCTATTATCCTTACATTTAATCTCTAAGCAAAATCCTTAACATTTTACCCCAAGACTTACGCTAGCTCTAAACCCCCAAACCCCCAACCCTGTTCCATAACTATACAGTAGCGCTAACTCTTAGCATGTGACTTTACTTCTTTTAAGTCTTCGGCTGAGTAAATATTAAGTGCACAAATCTTCCATGTTATACCAGATGATCAGTTTTCATTCATCATGTAATGTTTTGGCCCATTTGGGTCCTTGTTCAATCCTTCATCATTTCCACTTTGGATCAGTTCACTTTACTCTGGTTGTTTTCTCCGCTGGCTTTTTGGAGTGGTCTGGTTTACAGCAAAACCGTGTAACGTTTACGCTGTAAGAAGGGACGAGCATCGGGACTCCTCTGCGTACTGGCATGTTAGCGTTGGAACGAACTCGCGATGGTTCGTTCTCCTGACTGCCGAATCGCTGGCTGTTATTCAATACGTACCGAATGAAGTCCCATCTGTTTAATAAGCACTCAACTGAACACTAATTATGCACTTAGCAAAAAAAAAACAGCACTTATTTGCAAATGAATGCACTTATGAATCAACAGTGAATCCCATCTTTGCTACGATGTTTTAGGATTCATAGTTTTTTTTTTTTTTTCTTTTCACGTAAAAGCATCAACGCATCTTGCTAACTAGCTTACCATGCTAAATGCAAATTTGGAAAAAAAAATCGTTTTTCTACCCCTGAATCTAAATTATGTTTGAAGTAGGAAAATAATGTACAAATTACAGCCGAGATCCCTCATGTCTGTGCCAACTGTAGTAGCCACCAGCGCGTCACCTGATCCCAGCACTCACTCGGTCACGTGACTTTCTGTACCTGATTTCATGTTTCGGGGTTATTTTGCACCATATGCACAGTCTCGGGTTTGTCTTGCCGTGGTGGAAGGTGTTGTTTTCCATATTCCTTTTCTTCGTTAACGGGTTGAAGAATTAATAACGAATAATAAAAAAGAATTGGCAATGTTTAAAACTCTATCGCTTAACCGTCCTGACCCTTAACCCATTTATATATATTTTTTTTTTTACATTTACCCTTTCCAGGAGCAACTGAGCTGTTTTGCTCAAGGGCCCAGCAGTGGCAGCTGGGGTGCTGGGATTTAAAGTCCTGCTGCTGCCTAAAAACTAACCCCATATCCTATTCTAACCCTAACTTAGTCCCTAACCCTATCTGACACTAATCTCCCCCTTCCCCTATTACCCTATCCTAACCGCTTACCCTCAACTCTATATCTATTACACCTCAACCCTCCCCTATCCTAACCCCATTACCCTATCCTAACCCCATTACCCTATCCTAACCCCATTACCCTATCCTAACCCCATTACCCTATCCTAACCCCATTACCCTATCCTAACCGCTTACCCTCAACTCTATATCTATTACACCTCAACCCTCCCCTATCCTAACCCCATTACCCTATCCTAACCCCATTACCCTATCCTAACCCCATTACCCTATCCTAACCGCTTACCCTCAACTCTATATCTATTACACCTCAACCCTCCCCTATCCTAACCCCATTACCCTATCCTAACCCCATTACCCTATCCTAACCCCATTACCCTATCCTAACCCCATTACCCTATCCTAACCGCTTACCCTCAACTCTATATCTATTACACCTCAACCCTCCCCTATCCTAACCCCATTACCCTATCCTAACCGCTTACCCTCAACTCTATATCTATTACACCTCAACCCTCCCCTATCCTAACCGCTTACCCTCAACTCTATATCTATTACACCTCAACCCTCCCCTATCCTAACCGCTTACCCTCAACTCTATATCTATTACACCTCAACCCTCCCCTATCCTAACCCCATTACCCTATCCTAACCCCATTACCCTATCCTAACCCCATTACCCTATCCTAACCCCATTACCCTATCCTAACCCCATTACCCTATCCTAACCGCTTACCCTCAACTCTATATCTATTACACCTCAACCCTCCCCTATCCTAACCGCTTACCCTCAACTCTATATCTATTACACCTCAACCCTCCCCTATCCTAACCCCATTACCCTATCCTAACCGCTTACCCTCAACTCTATATCTATTACACCTCAACCCTCCCCTATCCTAACTCTTAGCATGTGACTTTACTTCTTTTAAGTCTTCGGCTGAGTAAATATTAAGTGCACAAATCTTCCATGTTATACCAGATGATCAGTTTTCATTCATCATGTAATGTTTTGGCCCATTTGGGTCCTTGTTCAATCCTTCATCATTTCCACTTTGGATCAGTTCACT
This sequence comes from Silurus meridionalis, assembly GCF_014805685.1. Classification (NCBI taxonomy): domain Eukaryota; kingdom Metazoa; phylum Chordata; class Actinopteri; order Siluriformes; family Siluridae; genus Silurus; species Silurus meridionalis. The sequence continues at coordinate 25,317,926 of NC_060892.1, forward strand.
TTACTCTGGTTGTTTTCTCCGCTGGCTTTTTGGAGTGGTCTGGTTTACAGCAAAACCGTGTAACGTTTACGCTGTAAGAAGGGACGAGCATCGGGACTCCTCTGCGTACTGGCATGTTAGCGTTGGAACGAACTCGCGATGGTTCGTTCTCCTGACTGCCGAATCGCTGGCTGTTATTCAATACGTACCGAATGAAGTCCCATCTGTTTAATAAGCACTCAACTGAACACTAATTATGCACTTAGCAAAAAAAAAACAGCACTTATTTGCAAATGAATGCACTTATGAATCAACAGTGAATCCCATCTTTGCTACGATGTTTTAGGATTCATAGTTTTTTTTTTTTTTTCTTTTCACGTAAAAGCATCAACGCATCTTGCTAACTAGCTTACCATGCTAAATGCAAATTTGGAAAAAAAAATCGTTTTTCTACCCCTGAATCTAAATTATGTTTGAAGTAGGAAAATAATGTACAAATTACAGCCGAGATCCCTCATGTCTGTGCCAACTGTAGTAGCCACCAGCGTCACCTGATCCCAGCACTCACTCGGTCACGTGACTTTCTGTACCTGATTTCATGTTTGGGTTATTTTGCACCATATGCACAGTCTCGGGTTTGTCTTGCCGTGGTGGAAGGTGTTGTTTTCCATATTCCTTTTCTTCGTTAACGGGTTGAAGAATTAATAACGAATAATAAAAAAGAATTGGCAATGTTTAAAACTCTATCGCTTAACCGTCCTGACCCTTAACCCATTTATATATATTTTTTTTTTACATTTATCCTTTCCAGGAGCAACTGAGCTGTTTTGCTCAAGGGCCCAGCAGTGGCAGCTGGGGTGCTGGGATTTAAAGTCCTGCTGCTGCCTAAAAACTAACCCCATATCCTATTCTAACCCTAACTTAGTCCCTAACCCTATCTGACACTAATCTCCCCTTCCCTATTACCCTATCCTAACCGCACCCTCAACTCTATATCTATTACACCTCAACCTCCCCTATCCTAACCCCATTACCCTATCCTAACCCCTTACCCTTAACCCTTTCTCTATCGAACCCTTACCCTTAACCCTAACTCTATCTAACCCTTATACCCTTAACCCTCCCTTTACCTAAACCTCATCTAAACCTCATCCCTTAACTTTCCCCTAAAATAATCCATTTCACTTGTACTACCTCCTAACCCTTAACCCTAACATTACACCATTACCCTATCCTAACCCCTTACCCTTAACTCTTACTCTGTCTAACCCCATAACCTTAACACTCCCCTATCCTAACCCCTTTACACTATACCAACCCCTTACCCTTAACTCTTACTAACTCTCTAACCCTCCCCATAATAACCCTTTTACCCTAGACTAACCCCTTACCCTTAACCATCCCCTATCTTAACCCCATTCAACCTTATACCCTTAACTTTCAGCCTATTCTAACCTCTTTACCCTGCCTGACCCCTTAACCTACCCCCCCCCATCCCAACCCCATAACCTTAATCTAACTTCTCATCTTAATCCCTTTCCTTATTCTAAACCCATTATTTTAACCCTTCCTTATTCTAACCCTATCCATATCCCCTAATTCTAACCCTAGCCCTTAAACCTAATCCCAACCTCTTACTGCTAAATCAATTCAAGTGTCTTTTATTGGCAATAAACTATTTACTAACTATATACAGTACTGTACACAGTAAATGCATTCCTTCAGGACCTACAGAAAACAACACAAATGAACCCAAGATAACACAAAAACTTAGACCAATAAGACTAATTTCTTCATTCTTTAAAAAAAAGGTCTGTAGACATAATGGGCCTGGAGAGAACGCCTATAAACCCATTGATCAAAATCGTATTATCGCTAAAACCGCTATTTTTCGACATTTTCAGGGATGTCCGAGGAAGTTTTTTGTGATAAATATGCTCTTTATTCTTCATGTTCATCTACTTTCTCCTGCTTTGCCCCATTAGTCAAATATCTCTTTGCTTTCTCATGCTTGGCTCACCACCACCACCACTCCTGTTCTCCATCAAGTCAATCTTCTGTCCTTCAGAAAACATTTTTCCACTGATGATAAAAGTAGTTTTTTTAAGCAAAAAAGGCATGACCTTAGTGTTCAAGGCATTGAATTCGAAGGTTGTGAGTCTTGAGACATGCCAAGCTGCCACTCCTGGGCCCCTGAACAAGGCCCTTAGCTGTGCAGTTGTATGCTCGTGTTGGAAGAAGTGTCCACTGTCTCTCTTTGAGGCCAGAATTTCCACCGAGTTACAAATTCATTTGATTTAATCGCATTTTGATGAGAATAGACGCACCGAGCGACTCATCACATGCTCCATTGCCCTTCCATTTGGTTTCAATAATAATCACCGAAACCCAAACCAACCCATTAAACAGCACTGTGCAGAACGTCTCCGCTCGAGTGAGTGTGCTTTGTGAGCCAAGTGACATTTTATAAATATCGTATGTTGCAGACGTTCACAGGGAACTCGGACTCCGACTCAGTGGTCCAGCACAAGCTCCTGCACTCCATCAGGACTCGATTTCTGCGCCTTTTGCCCCTGGAAGGAAACCCCACCGGCGGAGTCGGCCTCAGACTGGAGATCTATGGCTGCAGTTACAGTAAGAAACTCCACACACACACACACACCCACACTGAATAGCAGAAACTGCTGCACAGAAACATATCAAATCTGTTAAATAAATCAAATACATTTTTTATTTATTTATTTTCTGTGGCCTTATTTGTTTATTTAATAAAATGCATTTTAATGCATTCAAATTTGATTTAATTAATTAATTTTTCAGTCAGTTTTTTTCTTTGTTTATTTGCTTTCTGTCTGTCTTTGTGTCCGTCTTTGTTTCTTTGTTTCCGTCTCTGTCTGTCTGTCTCTGTCTGTCTCTTTGTTTCTGTCTTTGTCTCTTTCCTCCTGTCTTTCTGTCTGTCTGTCTGTCTTTGTTTTTTCTTTGTGTATTTCTTTGTCTGTCTGTCTTTCTTTTTCTTTTGGTCAAACAAATATAAAGAATAAGGCATTTTTTTTTTCCCTCTCTCACACACCTGGCGAATTCACAGCTCCATTCCAAGAAGCGGTTTTTGGAGTCGTACTAATAAATCAGAAAATCGGGTATCGTATATTTTTCAGGTAGTGCACCTGCACTGGTGTGAGATCAAACAAAAGAAACTTCAACTGAGAAAAACAACAAGAAAAACAGAGCAAAACTTTATATGTTCTGTTTTTCTTCCCCTCACCTCTCGGATGTGGTTATTTTTTCCCCAGAGTCTGATGTGGCGGATTTTGATGGACACAGCGCTCTGCTGTACCGCTTTAATCAGAAATCGACGAGCACGGTGAAGAACGTGATCTCGGTGCGCTTCCGGAGCAGGCAAGCCGACGGAGTTCTGCTCCATGGAGAGGGCCAGAGAGGAGATTACATCACCCTGGAGCTCCAGAGAGGAAGACTTGCACTGCATCTTAACTTGGGTATGATTTTAAAAAAAAATGTAAAAAGAGAGGGAGAGAGGGAGAGATGGATGGAGGAGGGGGGTATATATAAAGATATAAGGGAGGGAAAGGTGGACAGATATTGGACAATAAAAGATGAAGGGTTGATGAAGGAGAGAGGAAAAGGAAATGAGAGGGAAAATGAAAAGCATGGGTTACGGAAGTTGTGTGAACAAACGATGGAAAGAGTTTGGACTTGTGGTGTGAATGAGTGCAGGAGGCGTGGTTTAATAAATGAAGGGAGAGGAGTAATAAAAGAAGGGGTGTGGCTTAATAAATGTTAGTCTGGTTAATAAATTAGGTTGGAGTTAATAAATGACGGAGGAGGGGTATTAAAAGGGGTGGAGCTTAATACATGAAGGGAGAGGGTATTAAAAGAAGGAGTGGGCCTTAATAAATGAAGGCGGGGTAAATGAAAGGCAGGCAGGGATTAATAAATAAAGGAGAGGGGTTAATAAAAGAGGGCAGGGCTTAATAAATGAATGGAGATGGGTATTAAGAGGGGGCGGGGCTTCATAGATAAAGAGAGAGGGGTTAATAAAAGATGGAACGGAGCTTAATAAATGAATGGAGATGGGTATTGAATGGGGGCAGGGCTTAATATATAAAGAGAGAAGGGTTAATAAAAGAAGTGGGTGGGGTTTATTGAATAAAGGGGATTGGGCATAATAAAGGCAGCAGAGAAGCCTGGAAGTAAAGTGATTGGGGAAAAGGGTCAGGGAATTGTTAGCTGTTTACCGTGACACGAGGCCGAGGTGCTCGCACGTTCACGTTTTCGACAGCCGTTGCTATAGCAACTCTTCCTCGAACACGCGTCCAAACTGTCCAAACATGCCTGTCCTCGCCGGTCCTCTCTGTGCATCTGTGACCTTTCTCACATGGAACCACACGAGGTTCTGTCTGAACCTTTCACACATTTTCACGTCAAATCCGCTTTCTAACGAGGTCTTATGGGCCACGAAATATTATTCTTGCATGATCTTTTTTTCATGTTGGGCTGCTGATAAACATTAAAATTAGCAAACAAAAGCGGGGAAAAAAAAAACAGGCGGTGATGACTTGATACTTCGGCAGCTGAACCTTCACTATAATTGTGTCTCCCTGCTGGTGCCATTATTTATAATTTTGCTTGTGGCTTGTAGCAGGCAGAGGAGTGGCAATAAATATTATACCCAGTGGTGGGCCGTGCATTTGGTACCTGGGCCTTCAGTGGGGACGAACCCAAATTAATCCACCACTATCATGTAGCAATTATAGAAACCATCAATACAATACAAGAACGCAATATAACGTGTTGCATTACAGATATTTCACATATGGAGGTTGAAAACTGGGTTTCTTGCTTTAGTAAAATGGTAAAGACTCCAAACCTCTACGCTACAACCACAACTGTGCACCTTCATCATCTGGAGCAGTTCAGAATCAGTATTTGTCGAATAACATGGAAAAAAAAAAACCATTCATCTATCTGTCTCTCCACCCATTCATCAATCCATCTATCTGTTTGTATGATCTATAAAACCATTTGTCCACTCGTTTCTTTATCCTCCCATCTCTTTACCCATCCATCTGTTTACCCATCCATCTTCATTGATCCAAACCATTCATCCATCCATTTATTGATCTATCCAGCTGTACATCCATTCATCAGCACATCAATTTATTTGCTAATCTATTCATTCACTCATTCAACAATCTATTTGCCTGTTCATCTATCTATCATTTTAAACAGGCTGCTTCAGTAGAACCTCTGTATCCCTTCGTCCATCATATCCGTGTCTCGGTTTTCAGCTTTTAGAGCCACACAAAACTTTCTGCAGTTCCAGGTGTACGTTTGGGGGCATGGAACGCTTCCCCTTCGGACAAAGGACTAAGGTACTCAGCAGTGCTAGCATGCTAGCCATAAATGCTAAAACTATTGCAGTAGATTGATTTAGTTATGGCCTCTGACGCGATCCTTCAATATTCCGACCAGACGGCGAGCCGAAGAGCGATTTTCGTTATCTGCGAGGTTGTAAATTAAAGTTCGCATTAGAACACGAGGATTTCAGGATTTCATAAATAATTGCTGACGTCCGGTCAAAGCGCTCCTAGTTTACCTCAGCTTGGTGACGGATCCCGTCTTTGTCTTTCTTGTTCTCTTTAACCGCAGACGACGCTAAACCGCAGTCCAGCGCTAGACACACTTCGGTGGTGATGGGCAGCCTGCTGGATGACCATCTCTGGCATTCCGTCCTCATCGAGCGCTTCAACAAGCAGGTGAACTTTACGGTGGACAAAGACATGCAGCATTTTCGCACGCAGGGCCAGGAGGACTCTCTGGAGGTAGACTATGAGGTGAGGACCACCATCACACCAAAGTCCACCAGATTGAATCTAATATTTATAATCTGGACCAAGCAAGAACAGTGGATTGGTCAATTGTCTCCATTGTTCACATTTCTGACCACCAGTTATGTATTAGTGTGGAAAAATTGGCTAGACAACATGTCCATTTCTGTGAGTGCCGTTATTAATATCGTGATATAATATTTTAGATACGTTTTCAGTATCCATAGTCACGTTTTTTTCATTTGAATCACTTTGCACTAAGAAAAAAAAGCATGTGGTAATTAAGTCTAAAATAAGACATTCAACTCTACTAAATAAAAAAAAATAAAAAAATTAATTTGATTATACTGACTGGTTAAACTTTTTTTTTTTTCTTCGCAGCTGTTTGACTACATTCATGTAAGACACAGGGAAGTGGAAAAACTCATTAAAAAAATCTGCATTTCTTTGTAGCATGTGACGGGGGAGTGTTAATTTGTGAGAAAGAAACCATATTCTAATATTTAAACGGCGGGAGTGCGGCGTGCGGCTTGTCTTTTATTATTCCTCCATTTGCCTCGTCGTTATTTATAGATTGTTCGCGTTTACTTGCTAAATGCTAGATGGGTAACGGGTACAAGTTTGAATGGAAGCTAATGAATTTTCTCGTTTTTTGAAAAGATTGAATTTAATTTCATTCAACCAAAAGATTATTGTTTCAGTCCAGTAACTATATAAAGAATGATGTTTGGAGTCGGAGTGAAAACAAGTTCATTCATATGGCCATCCAAAAATTTATACATTAATCCAACTATCAAACCATTCATTCACCCACCTACCCATCTGTCTGTCTGTCCATTCATTCATCCATTCATCAAACCATCCATCCATCCATCTATCCATTCATCCCTTCCCCATCTGTCTGTCCCTCCATCCATGCATCAATTAATCCGTTTATATAACCACCTGTTCATCTGATTATCCAGGTTTCTATCAATCCATCATTCTATCAAATTATTCATTCGCCCACCTACCCATCTGTCCATCCATCCATTCATCCATCCATCCATCTATCCATCTAGCTATTTAGTAATATAGCCATAATAATAATAATAATAATGTTAGCCATTTATTTATTCACCTAATTATTTTTTTTTTATCTATTCATTTATCCATATTTCTATTTATTCATCAGTCCTTTAAATCATTCATTCACTCACTTACACATCCATTCTTCTGTCCATCCATCCATCTATCCTTTTATCAAACCATTTATTCCCCACCTACCCATTTTTCTGTCTATCAATTTATATGCCAATCTATCCATCCATTCATTCAATTAAATATCTGTTCATTTGTCCAGCCATCTATCCATCCATGTACCTGTCATTTTATTAATTTACCCAATTAACTCTCTGTTAATTTGTTCATCTATTCTTTCACTTTCTGTATATCCATTCATCCATCCAGCCGGGCAGCCAGCCAGACCTGCATCCATATATATCCATTTACCCATTTTGTCTGTCCGTCCATCCTTTCATACATTAATTTGTTTTTGTTTATTCATTCATCTACCCATTTGCCTGTCTCTCCGTCCATCATTGGTTCTATCCTACTTTAGAACTGTATTGTCTAATTGCTCCTACTCTATTGATCGGTGGTATGTGGGTCCAAACAGTAGGCATCACTCGGAAACTGCATGCGCCTTGTTTATAACTAATTACCGCTCTTTTTTTTATTGACCTCCTGCCGCAATTATTTTCCATCCATTTTACAAGTTAAATGAAACACATTGCACATGCTGCCTTTTAAATAAAGCCAATTAAGTGTTATTTAGTTGCAAGCCGGCGCGGCGTTAAACTGGCCAGATGAAAGTTGTAAGTGAAAGCCGTCAGTCATTTGCCGTCTGCCACCGTGTGAATGAACGACTCCGATCAGACATGAGAACAGGCTCGCTTTTGTAACGGGATTGCAGAGCATAGGAACAAAAACTCACTGACATTTTAAACAGCGCTCCAGTGTCGGAGCTCCGCTCGCAATTTCTAAAGCACTTCGGCGACACTGTTACTTATCGATTCCATTTAAACTGCAATCAACTGGAAGGAAAAGGAAACCTCGTAAAAGTAAAGCAAGGTCTTTTCTCTCACCATTTGAGAAAATTGGTGTGTGTGTATATAAGAAATTGTACAAACAGGTAAGAGGTGTTGATCTCAAGGCTGATGAAATAGCCTTCCTTCATCCATCCATCCATCTGCCCATTTGGCTGTTTATCGATCCATCCATTCATTGTTGTTTATATCCCATATCAAATGATTTGATAGATAAATAGACGGATGGATGGATGGATGGATGGATGAACAAAAACAGACATGAATGAATAAATGGCTGGATGGCTGGTTGGATAGATAAAATATCATAACATAAAATGGATGGATTTATGGACAAAAACAGGAGTGAATGAATAAATGGCTGTAAGGACAAAAAGATGGACAGATGGAAGGACAGACAGACGACTAATTTACTGAATGATTAAAATGACATGCACATAGATAGATGGATTGCCACCAGTTCATCAAAACATCTGTCTGTATGGTAATCCATTCATCATCCATCCATTGACTTATTCAACCATATGTTCATCCATCCATCCATATATTTATACATCCATCATGTAATATTGATTCCATTGCATTTATTTGAATCTATCAATTCTTTCATTTATTCATCCACACGTCTCTCTTGCAGCTATTCATACATCCTTCCATCCATTTATTTATCCTTATATCTGTCTATACTTTTATTGACCCCATGTGTCTATCCATCCATCCATCCACTCATCCATTTTTCCATAAATCCTCCCCTCCATCTATCCATCCTTACATTTTTTTTTTTTTTTTTTTTTTTTTTGTCCCACATATGTCTATCTAACCTATCCATCTATAATTTTTTTTTTATCGGTCTATCGACTTATTTATCTATCCATCCATAGTTCCACCATCCATTTATTCTTGCAATTGTCTCCTTTTATTTACCAACATATCTATCTGTCCATCCAACCTATTCATATATCTTTTTATCCATTTATACATCTGTCTATCCACTTATTTATTCATCTATCTACCCATACACCCATCTATCCATTCAATTGTCCATTCATTCATCTCGCCATCCATTTATCCATCTTTGTATATACATCCATGCAACCGTTTGTCACTCCATCCATCCAGCTATATTTATATCCTACTTAGTATCTGTGATTGTTCACAGGGAAGTAGGAAAAAAGAAAAGCGTCTGGCATTAACAGCGTCCTTGTCTTCAGTAAGTGCTCCAAAATGTATTCTTCGAAAATAAAGGAGTGATTGTAATTCAGAAGAGGACTCTTGGCCTTTGAATGTTCCACGAAGGATGCATGAAAAGCAACTGAAAACTGCAGTCAAAGCAGTAGCTGGTAACAGCAGCACCACCGGCATTTCTTTCCCGTCTACATAAAATACTGCGATTTACAGCTTTGCCGCATTTCATTTCTTTGTTTGTTTGCGTTTTCTTTACATTCTTGAGGTCTGAAAAAAATAGATCTCATGCCCCCAAGTCGAAATGCATCAGCGCGTATTTATAAAAACTCATCACCTTTTCCGCTCAGCCTTGGGAATTAATTGCTAATTTGTTTAATTACTCCTGGTATGTTGAATTCTCATCAACCCTTTCATACAAAAGTTATTTAAAATCGTATCATTTTTAAGGTACATTTAGACTTTATGGACTGTAATTGAATTAAATAAAAAAAAATAAAAAAAGTCCTGCCTGTAATGAGAGAACATTTTTAATTTAAGATTTATTTTGCGATAGCTAACAAATGACTTGATCGAGTTTTGACATTCACAGAGTGTGGAAGTTACACAAATTTAGCGATCTTTAGACTGTTTTTATTTTAAATAAACAATAGATAAAAAAACTAATTTCTGAGGTACATTCTGAAGCAATTTCTGAGGTAAATTCTAAAGAAATCCATTTAGATTGAAATCTGAGTGGATTTCTTTAGAATTTACCTCAGAAATTGCTTCATTTCTTGAGATTTATATTCATCACATAAGGACCAAAGTGTTAGGACACCGTATTCTTCCAGTCATGTGTGGTTCTTCTCCCAAACGGTTACCACGGAGTTGGAGATACACAATTGTATAGAACATCCCTCTGCCCTTTTATTGGCCCACATATTTGTCTATCTATCCAACCTATCCATTAAATCATGCATCCATTTATACATCCATCCATTTTTCTATCTGTCTATCCACTCATTAACTCATTCATCCATCAATCTTCTCATTTATCAATCTATCCATCCATTTATCCTTCAACTTTTCATCAGTCTGTAAACTCATTTATCCATCCATACAACCTATCCATTCCTCCATTTCCATTTATTTATTCATCTGTCTGCCCCTTTTATTGATCCAACCTATCCATTTATCCATCTTTCATTAAATTATTTATTCATTCAGCTGTCCATCCATTTATCTATTCATCCCTCTATTTATACATTCATGCACTCATTTGTCACTCCATCCATCCAGCCATGTTCAAAGGGAAGTTGGGGAAAAAAAGGACAACATATTAATCATTATCAGCATACATGCAGCATAAAAGCATACATCTAATGACCTGGTCTCCATAAAACTTGGACCTCTGCTTGTACCTTTTGTGTTTAGCATCTTGCTTGTGTGTGTGTGTGTGTGTGTGTGTGTGTGTGTGTTTATCTACTCAAGCTTAGTTTCGGAGGAATCCCTCTACCAGGCAAACCCGGGACCTTCCTGAGGGAGAACTTCCACGGCTGCTTGGAGAACCTGTACTACAACGGAGTGAACATCATCGACATGGCGAAGAGACGCAAGCCGCAGATCTACACCGTAGTAAGCTGCTAGGCCTTTAGCCGCTAGCATGGTGTCAAGTCTGCTAGGCCGTTAGCTGCTAATCGCTGTTGTCATAGCAACTCGTAAACACGTTTTGTTGAGTTTTTTTTGTGGCGTTTGTTGGAAATGTGTTAATGCGAGTCGTTACAGTTAGTCACGGAGGTACACACATTTCTGCTTAATTACAGTGAGAGATTTTCCTGTCACTATGTCAAGTTGATTGGTGTGTGTGTATGCGTGAAAGAGAGATGACAGAGGTGACACTTGCTATGTGCATGTAACTGTAGAAGTGGCCTTTCTGTGTCTAATTAACAGAAATGAAGCAAGTGCTCTCTCTCTCTCTCTCTCTTTTCTTTTTCCCCCTCTCTTTTCCTTGAGGTTGTAATATGAGTACTATTTTGATCTCTCTTTTACTCTCCCCCTGTAGTTCTCGTCCCTTTTTTCCTACACTCTCTCTCTCTTTCACTCCTCCTCTCTCTGTCTCTCTCATCCCTGATTCTCCATCACCATCATCCCTGAGTCTCCATCATCACCGATTCTCAATAATTATCCCTGGGTTTCCATCATCATCATCATCCCAGAGTCTCCATCTCTCCAAAGTCTCCATCATCACATCATCCCTGCACTGAGACTCAAACTGCACCTTCACTGACCACCTCAGCTCTTTCATTTCTTCTTATTGTCTTACTTCACTCCCACACTCCCATCGATCTTCTGTCTGCCTTCACATGAGATTCCTTCCAAGCGTTTTCACTTTCTAACTGTATCTCAGCAGAGACGGATTTATCACTCTCTTCACCACACACCTCGCTTTATTACCTCTTACTGTGTTGATTAGGAACACATTTGGTGTTCCTAATAAAGTGGCCATCAGTGTTTCTTATAGTGTCGGTTTTCCTAATAACGTGTCCGTCAGTGTTCCTAATGCTGCCCGTGTTCCTAATAAAATGGCCATAAGTGCTCTCATAATTTGGAGATTTTTTTAGGAACATCTGAATTTATTAGGAATACATTGGTGGCCATTTTATTAGGAACGTAAGCCAAATTATTCGGAACGCCCCAGCGGCCATTTCATTAGGAACACCTTGGTAGCCATTTAATTACGAATGCCCCAGCAGCCAGTTTGTGAGGAACGATGGGAAAATTATTAGGAATTATTAGGTGGCTAATTCATGAGGAATTATTTTTATTAGGAACGCCCCGGTCGCCAGTATATTAGAAATGCTTATGGCGCTCATTAAATTTCTTTCTCCATTCTTTTATTTCATAACAGGGCAATGTGACTTTCTCCTGCTCCGAGTCGCAGCCAGTGTCCGTGACATTTTTAAGCGCCACCAGGAGTTTTCTGGTTTTTCCGAGCGACTTCGCAGCGGACGTTCTGTCCTTACGCCTCCAGTTGCGCACCTGGATTCGGGACGGCCGTCTGCTTACCGTCCCGCTGAGTCAGGGCCCAAAGTCATCATCTCTCATCCTGCAGATCAGCGATGGGGTTCTGCTGCTTGTCTTGAGAAGGTTCCTACAAGACACTGCTCAAATTAGCACCGGTGAGAGTCAAATTCGTTTAGCTACAGGGATGCAATTTGTTTCGTTTGGAACCTGAGAGTGATTCAAAATCAAACAAAATAACAATAAATGTGATCTCAGTGATTTCTGAAATCTGCCTCAACCCCCGATTCTTCATTCTTTTTCTGACCACTGGAGGCATCATTGGCAAAAATGTGACTAATCTATCTTCAGTCATGGTTACATATTATGTGTGTGTTTTCTGTGCATCAGTTTCAAGTGTGTGTGACGGACAGTGGCATTCGGTGGCACTAGAGCTTAAAGGTCAGCAGGTCTATCTAACCGTCGACAATCAGAAGCCAGTGCTCATGGAGATCCCTCATCTCATCACCAGCTTGCAGAAAACAATGGTTGTATTTGGAGGTAAGACATAAGTGTTACTTTCATGGACCAGCCGTAACATTAAAACCACTCGGTAATGAAGTGAATAATGTCGATTAACTCGTTACCATGGTTCCTGTTGAGGGGTGAGATAAACCATGTAGCAAGTGAACAGTCAGTTCTTGAAGGTGATGTTTTATGCTGAAAAATGGGCACGTGTAAGGATCTGAGCTAATTTGAGGACGTGCCTGGTATGCAGCGGTTAGAACCTACCAAAAGTGCCCCATGATTTTAGCTGTTTTGGTGATACGGTGTTTTTATTTGTACTTTGAAATCGGCTCAAACGTCGAAACGCCACCCTCTCTATCAACCAGCTTCCACCCGGTTCGCTCGCAATCGATTTTGCACACACAAATGCAACCGTATTGATAAACAATTCCAAACCGACCTCGTCTTTGACAAATTGCGTGACCTATCGGCTTCTGGAACCGGAAGGAGTTATAAATCAACGCGCTGTGTTTTGTTCGACGAGAAAGAGAACGTTTTCCGTGGAGCTGCTCCCTTAGATTATTCATTTATTTATTTATAAATTTGTTTGTTTATTTTATAACATTTTATTTTTTCCGCTTAGGCAGTAGGTAAAGAGAGAATTCTCTCATTTAATTAATTTAATTATTTATTCATTTGATTGATTGATTGATTGATTTTTATTGTATTCGATTTGTTCAGCCAATGCAGCAGCTTAAAAGAAAATCTTCTCTCCAGTTCTTTAGCTCATTCGTTAGTTAGTTAAATTCTTTTTTTACGTACATATGGGCGTGGCTTTATAGTAATCTATTTTGTTTTATTTTATATTAACTAATTGAGCAGCTAAAAATAATTTAGAAATAGAAAAATGTATTTAATGAATTAGTTCATTTTATTTATGTAGCCAAGGAAGCAGCTAAATGAACATTAGATTAATTTCATTGAATAGAATTAATTAGTGGGGTGGCCAGTGGGGTGGCCAGTGGGGTGGCTGTGTTTGTCCATGGTGGCCCACCCCATTGCTCTGCCCCTGGGTAACTGGAGGCAGTTGTTAGTAAACTATTGATAGTTATATTATTACAATGCAAAACTGCTCTTCTTCCAATTTACAATATATTTTTCATTTTTTAGTTGTTTCTTTTCTAAGCAAATTTAAACCTTTTTTTAAATCCAAATGCTTTGATCCTTACAAAGAAAATACATTTACTGTCGCAAATAAATTAAAGCTGCTTTATGTAATCTTTCTCCGACTTCCGCTGTCAGAGCTAAATCCTCTAAATCCCTGCGCTTGGGAAAAATGTCAGTGTGATTCAGCTAATATTTGCATTTGTCTTTTTTTTTATTTATTTATTTTTTTTAAAGCGGGACTTATTTGCTTTACAATGATTTTTTTTTTTCTCTACTCCTTATTTAAATGTGCCATTCCAGCTTGCCCGCTATCGCAGTACGAACTCGGCTGTGAGAAACCTCGTCTGGGTTATCAGGGGTGCGTCCGTCTGCTCTTTCTCAACAACCAACCCATCAACCTCAGCAGAATTCAACAGGAGAAACGCGCCAACTTCAGCGAGCTCAGCTTCGACATCTGCGGCATCCGAGACAGGTCGGAGTTTTCAGAGGCTTCACTTGATTTTTCTCTCACACACACACACACTGAAATAAAAAACAGTTTGCATGCTCTCCACTTTGGTGCAACCATAACAATGATTCATTTTCTTACTGCGAAAAATGTAAAAATTAAATAAATAAATATTGATAATAAAGTAATTAAACTATCGAATTGAAAAAATCTTGCATGTCCTTACTTTTTCAGATGTGTTCCTAATTTCTGTGAACATGGTGGAGTTTGCTACCAGACCTGGGACAACTTCTACTGCAACTGCTCTGGAACAGGCTACATGGGTTCAACCTGCCATAACCGTAAGTTTAATTAACACTAGTTTTATAACGTGTTTTTTTATTTTTTTTAAACAACTGATTTGAATAAATTAACTCAGTTTTTCGTATTGTTGTTCTGAAGCACAGATGTTTCATTATAGTTATTTTCACAGTTCAGAACAGGAGTTGAAAAAAAGAGCTGAGAGTTTTAGGACTTAAAAAAAAAAAGGACTTTAAAAAAAAAAGCCAGTTAAGACTATGAGCTGCAGCCATTCCACTGCAATGTTGGAGCAGATTAGAGCGATTCCAGCCCTCGAGCTGTTTTTTATTCTCAAGTTCTCGTACATGCAGGAGGTGCACTTCAAATCCCACCATAACAAATCCTCAATAGGTTTTCTTATTGAAATCGTTTTTAAACGAAAATGATCTAGCTCCAGCCAAATCCCTACCCCAGGGTTCTTACGCCTTCTGGAAAAGTGTTAAAAAGTATGGAATTTGAATTGTGATTTCCAAGTTTGGATTAGTTTGGGGGGAGGGGGTTTCCATTGTGTTTCCATGTTTGTTGCCCTATTTGGTTTTCTAAAATATAAAATTTGTAATATTTATTCTAAAACAAAAGTGACATCCACACTAAATTGAATACATTCGAGAACAGCGTTTTCGTCTAAAAAAAAACGCTGAAAATTCGCAGCAACGACTAAAAATGCGTCATCGTTTTCGAAATCCACTTTCCAGAGCGTTTTTCAAAACGTACAGTTCATCCCGAAGGTGTTCAATAGGGTTTAGAGCCTTTTAGCAGGAGATCTACCAGTCCCAAGTCATGTAAAGCATATCTTTATGGCGTCTTACACAATTGTGCCCCTCCAAATCTGGGTAAGAACCATAAATAAGAAGATATTTAATAGAGTTAAAAAGTAGGAGCCAAATGTCTTTTTATTTTAGTTCAGTTTATTCTACGCCTGTAGGTAAAGCGGCATTGCTCTCTTCCCGAGCAAACAATTGCTTCGTAATATCTTCCGATTGATTTCCCGCTCGGAAAGAAAAGAAAACTGCGATCTCCGAATGAATCCTGACGTGTCTATAAGCAGGAATAAAAGAGGATGTCTGATCATCCCAGCGTACATCCTTCTGTTTCAGACATGAATTAGACAAATTGCATAACATTATGTGAATATTGAATGGACAATTCAGAACATTTCTTTGCTGCCACACTGACAGGATAAAGACTGTTATAATGACTCATTTCACAATAAACCCCTGGAACGTTGTTTTTCTATTACAGTGGATAATGACTGACACAATGACAATTTCTACCTGTATTAGTTCTTGTTAGGAGAGCCAAATATCCATATCTGTATTAAAAGCTTGCTGGGAAACCCTGGAACAGATCATTAGAGGGGTAGATAAAGCAGCACTGTCAGCATAGTCTTTGAGTTCAGTCAGTTCCTTTTAAAGTTCCTTGACCTGAGCTGGAATTACTTTAAGTCGTAATTGGGCTCGAGAGTGACGTCTTCGCTTTATCGTGTTCTGGATATTATTTTACCAGAACAGGGTTTATTCGTTGTCTTCAAAAGTAATTTTTTATTTATCTAAATTTAGCTAACAATGAATTTGTGTTGCTCGTGTTTTTCACGTGATTATGGGTCTTATATTTAATTCCTAATGGTCTTAAAAAAGACTTAAATTTGACTTGGTGAAACCTGCAGAAACCCAGCAGAGGTGTAAAGAGAACCTGAAACTTGTACTTGTGTAAAAGTAGAGATACGTTACTGCACAACTAATTGCATACATCCATTACAAGTTCCACTTCCATTCTGACTTGAGTGAAAGTATTCAAGTATCTGATTTGAACAGTATTTGAGTATTTGACTTGGTATTTGATTTGCTCTAGTCCTCAAGACACACGTTGGTGAAAAGCTAAACGGCGGCGAGGTTTTATTTCCTAACATACAAATCAAATTGTACACCTCGATGAAACAAAGCTCTAAACAAGTCGGTAAAAAAAGACAAGATCTTTCAGAAAAGGATCTTCAATGAACAAATAAAATGACCGGATCATGTCAAAGTAGAACTATTAGCTCTATTACAAATCACTACTGCTACCACTCTTCTCCACCCACTTCACCCTGCCTGCACTCTTTTCTTCACTTCTCCATCACACTTTCCATTACTTTGCACTGTTGACCCCAGGTACCTGAACTCCTCCACCTTCTCCACCTCTTCTCCCTGCAACCGCATCACTCCACTGCCCTCCCTCTCATTCACACACATGTACTCTGTCTTACTCCTACTCACTTTCATTCCCCTTCTCTTCAGCGTGTACCTCCATCTTCAGGCTCTTCTGAACCTGCTCTCTACTCTCACCACAAATCACAATATCATCCGCAAACATCATAGTCCACAGAGACTCCTGTCTGACCTCGTCCGTCAATCTGTCGATCACCATTGCAAACAAAAAACGGTCTCAGAGCCGATCATTGATGCAGTCCACCCTCCACCTTGAACCAGTCTGTCGTTCCTACCGCACACTTCACTTCTGTCAGAGAGAAAGTCCTCCTAGGCAGCGGATGTGGGTAGAAGAGTGTTGAGCCCTAATGACCTCTTCAACAGAGGTGCAAAATGTCATTGGTAACGCTCATAGTCAATTAGAATAGTGTGGAATAAAAAGTTAATTCACATCAGGATTAGCATTATGACAACCTGCACAACGTGTTCCAACACAGGAGCTGCTGTAGCTCAAATTGCTAAAGAAGTTATTGTTTATGCTCAATGGAGAAAAAAAAGGGGGGTCCAACAGGCTGGTGGTCATAATGTTACGTGTGAAACTGTAAACTTTTTTTAGCAAAAGGATCCCATTCATAGCAGTTTCAGAAACTATTTTTATTATTACAATTAGTTTTTTGTTATTTAAAGTATTAGCTAAAAAAACCTTTAAACTAGCAAAGTTTACTCAAAAAAACTGGCATTAAACCAACGATGTGTCGGGAGAAACATCGATGCGATGTTGTCCGTCTTTGACCTTGTCACGCCTCGCACCTACTGTAGAAATTCGTTGAAAATAAACAAATATGGGCCAAGTAAACAAGATACGAGTGCCAAATGTTGTCTGCTAGAGAATAACTGTGGCGGCGAAATTACGTGACCACGCCAGAGAAAACAAACTCTGGGCATTGACAAGCATTTCACTGGGAGCATGAGTGTGTGGACTCCTGGTATGATTGGTATGTGCTGTTTAAACAACATTCCACATTTTGCTCTTATCATAACCTCCACTTTTCTGGGAAGATGTTCCACTATATATATATATATATATATATATATATAAGTATGTTTGTGGAGATTTGTGCTCCCACTCCATACCATGTAGACCAGATCTTCAGATTAGAGTCTCCTACAGTAGTTCATTGCGTCCAACTTTGCGCTAACACTTTGAGGAGGAACCACCTGTGACTTGAAAAGTCAGGTGTTGCAACGTAATCTTTCATATAGTGTACCTGTGAATGAAACATTTTACCGTTCTGTCAGACACGCATTTTAATGTGGTTATGGCCGCTATATTTGGGAGGCGCTAAGTAGAAACAGCTGTTTGCCCGCTTAATTATGTCTCAGTATAAATCCACAAACTCAGCCTCTGAAGGAAAGATGTTTGACGATTGTCAGTTGCATTAAAGGAACGGAAAGAAAAACACAAATTGCGGTTTGGAGTTTGGTTTTATCTGAAGACGTGGCTGTGCGGCGGTTTAGCAAGTCGTTAGCGCCGATGACCCTTCAGTGCTGTGCTGCAGGAGGGCAGTTTTTTGCTACAGCATCTTTTTAGCATGAAGGGAATTAGCCGAGTAACATCGCGTTAAAAGCATTAGACAGATGCAGGTGCGGTCTAGACAGCTTTAACTAAGCTTTAATAATATACTAGCGAGCGTAAGACGTAAAGATCCGTGAAGTTACCGAGCAACTCAGGACCTTGGACTGATTTGGACTGGAATGAATATCAGACAATGATGATTTATCATTGAACAGCACCTCAGCAATGATGGAACTGTAATGAAAGTATGTTGGGTGATGAGTTCCCTGTGGAGTCTGGTTCCTCTAATGTTCTTCATGCCATCTCAGGGATTTTATTTGTTTGAACAACACATAAAGATTAGTTGGAAGATTGGAAGTAACAAAGACAGACAGACAGAGACACACACACACACACACACACACACACACACACAGACAGACAGACAGGGACACACAGACAGACAGACAGGGACACACACACAGACAGACAGACAGGGACACACACACACAGACAGACAGGGACACACACACACAGACAGACAGACAGACAGGGACACACACACAGACAGACAGACAGACAGGGACACACACACACACACAGACAGACAGACAGGGACACACACACACACAGACAGACAGACAGGGACACACACACACAGAAAGACAGACAGGGACACACACACACAGAAAGACAGACAGGGAGACAGACACTCAGACAGACACACACACACACTCAGACAGAGACACAGACTCACAAAGACACAGACAGACACACTTGGACATACTCACACACAGACACACACACAGACATACTTTATTCATCCAAATTGGAAGTTGACACTCTTGTCAAGGCAAGCTTTGCGAGAGTTGAATAAGAATAGTCATTTTTAGGCTTCAGTCATTTGTCGCCACCTGAATTTGAGATCACACTCCAGTGTTAAAATGTACAATTCGTTCCTGTATAAGTAATAAAGTAAATGTAATTGGTTATTGTACTTCAAACTTCTTTTTTTATTTATTTATTTTTATTTTTTACAGAGTGAGTGGATGAAAATGTTACTGATCAAGCAAGCAGCAAGCCACCAATCAGGGTCGAGAGTTTTGATCGCCAATTGGTGGTATCTACTTATCACTAAGAGAGTTTTTTGCATTGGTTCAACAGAAAGCAGAACATTTAGAGATGAATAAATGATGGAAGAAACTCCTGACTCGAACTCACCACAACACCTTTGGGGGGTCCTTATTTACGTACTTATTTAAAATAGCTGAAAATAAGGTTTTGGGATAATGATAATTATCATAATAATCTTTATTTTATATTGCTCATCTCAAAGCATTTTTTTTCCCAAGTATGTAAATAGGAAATAACATTTTGTAAATAATAATAATGCAATTAAATTAAACAAACATCCCCAAAAAAAAAAAAAAATCACCTGAAGGCCATCCTGAATATGTACATTTAAAGAGCAGATTTATAAACACAAAGATTTAGCCTTTCTATTCTGAACCAGGAGAGAACCTCAACGAGTAGGAGGAACAACTAAAGAATCAGAGGAGCGAAGATCATGAGTTGGCGTATAGACAATTAAAAATTGACAAGTAACGAGGTGCCGTACCATGTAGGGTTTTGTCAATTTGCACAGTTGCTACTGTTTGCACTTTTGGTAGATGCTAATCTGCATTTCGTTGCTGTGTACCTGTGCTATACAATGGCAATAAAGATCTATCGATATATCTATCTATTTTCTAGATCAACGTAAGAGCTTTTAAATCAATCCGAAATCTAAAAAGGAGCCAATGTAAATCCAAAACCAGAGAAATGCGCTCAACCTGGTCATCGTCAAAAATCCTAGCAGCTAAATATGAATAGATATCAGTAACATTATAGCCGTAATAAATCATAGTACCTTGGACCCTTTAGTGCATTTTGTACTTAAACTCGTGTGATCTTTAACTGGAGTAATATTTGACTTAGTGTTTCTCTACTTTTACTCGAGTACTAACCAATATTCCTTTTCTCTGTCGTTTTTTCTGGTTTGTTCACAGCGATATACGAGCGATCGTGTGAAGCATACAGAAATACAGCAAGTCCTTCCGGGGTTTTCACAATCGATCCTGACGGCAGCGGGCCCCTGGAGTCCACACAAGTCAACTGTACAACTCGAGGTATTACTTTTTTTTTTTTTTTTTTTTCTTGCAGGTTTTAATGAATTCGTCATGTATTTCCAGTTACAGGGTGTTAATTAGGCCTGCGAAAATGTCTAGAGAAATCGCACATCTCATTAACTCGCTTCGGCTTGTCTTTACAAGTCGTTCAATGAGCTCTGCATCTCGCTGTCTTTCTCGGAGGGGGGTGGAGGGGTAGAAATATGGGTAATAGTGCAGACATTATATGGCAAGTTAAAGACAAGGTTTTGGATTCTCGCACAGCTCATGGTTTGATTCTCAATATTGGTTTGATTCGCGTCACTCTAAAAAGGGTTCCTTCAAATGTCCCCACATACCAACAGCATGTTAAAATCGGGTATAAATAAAAATGTATGTTTGACTTGCATGTTTTTTTTTGGATTGTGCCTCAGATTTGTGCTGCCCTTTAAACTTGAAAGAGAGGTTCGATAGCTGGATGGAGCCAAAAGCTTATCCGAGGGAGCACCTCCAGAAGACAATCTGTAAATGCTAATTAGCCTAGAATGTGTGTTTTTGTCTGGTGGAGGAATCCTGAGGACCCAGAGGAAACGCCAAGTGCACAGAAGTGGAAAAAGATTAGCATTTATGGCATTTGGGAGGTATTTTTAACCTGTTTATAGAAACCAGATCAGCATCGAAATGTGAAAAGCGATGCTGGTCCATCATGCGCTCTGAGGTGTTTCAGCATCCCCTGTCAGGACTCATTAGCGGCTTCAGCTATCCCTTTTTTTTTTCCTTTCGACGTCCCCGCAGTCTCCCGCATCAGACGGCTGGCTGATTTGACTGTGGGATGAGCCTGTAATACAGCATGTCTTCTCACCAGAGAAAAGAGGTCCATTATGTCAGCAGCAGGAAGGACTGTAGGTGGAAAAAGGGAAGGGAAAAAAATCAGTGTCAGCCTAAAGAGACTGGCAGGTTTGGCCTCGCTAGGCTGATCGCTCCATTATTTTTAGTTTTCCTGGAGGCTGACTCAGCCGGCAGGAGAGCGCCGGGGCCGGACATTTAAGTTCAATAAGCCAGCTAAGGATGACCGCACGCTACCTAGTGATGGTTTTCCCTTAGTTACTATTGTCTTTCAAACTTCCTCTCATTGAGAAAACGTCTGCAAATATATTTTTTTTCCGCCTGACCCCAATTACAGAACTCTGAATCTTTAAGGCTCAGCAAACACTTCTGTCCATCGCACATGAGGCAGATTTTGAATTTGCATCGAGGATAAGGAAGGAAGCCAAGCGAGCGGCAGCTCTAAACACTCCTCTTTCACAACGCCCGTGAATAAATGACCTTCTGTTCCCTACTTGATATTCATCAGGTATTTGCATCTCGATTCATCATGCCGCTAATCTCCTTGTTCTCATTCATGTGCACATGTGGGCAAAATGAAGCCTCGCTCGAGAAGCTCGACCGCCACAACTTGGCGCAACTGCAGCTTTGACCCAAAAAAAAAGAAATACAATCACATATCTTTTTCTCCACAGGAGACCAGACGTGGACAGTCATAGGCCACGATCACTTACAGCCTGTTAGCGTTCAAGGTTCCACCCCCAGAAGCCCTTATGTCCTCATTTTCAACTACTCGATCTCACCTTATCACATCCGGTCCTTGGTGGCGTCGTCAGAGCATTGCCAGCAGGAAGTGACGTATCGCTGCAGGAAGTCTCGCCTCTTTGACACTTGGGGTGAGATCTGTCAAAATTTTTTGTTTATCTATGTTTATAATAATGGTACTGTTATTTAATTAACCAGTTCCTTTAACCATGTTTCTTTGCACCACCACACGGCAAGTCTGTTTCCTTGTTCTGAGCAACAGCAAACAATTAACATCTAAATATAAGATTGTAAACAGACTAGAAACAAGTCAAATGATCTGCCGATTGAAATAATAAAACATACGAGGTGGCATCCACAAATTTCAAGTTTTGTAACACGCCAACAGATGGCAGCACAACGCTGCATGCACAGTCACAAGGAGCACCGAACTTAATAAGTCTCTGCCAAAAGTCGTTCTGTGTACATCGGGAGCCGTGCGACTGGTGCTATTTTGACCACGTGCGCAATGCCGAAAGTATCGGGACACTTTGGCGCCATCTGTGGTTCTTCCCCGAACTGTTGGAGGTGCACAGTTGTGTAGGACGCCTTTGGATGTGGTAGCATAAAGATTTGGCTTTCATTTTAACTAGGAGAGCCAAACCTGGTCCAGCATCACAATGCACATAGACTCTCCATGGAGATATGCTTTTCAGGGGTTAAAGCGGCCTGCTATTGAGTGCTGATCTCAACCCTTTAGAACACCTTTGGGATGAATTGGAATGCTGACTGCACCCCAGGCCACATACCAATATTATGGTCTATTGATCGTCTCCGCTACTCCGGGTAAATTTGGAAAATGGTGTTTTCCTTTAAAAACGTTCAGCCGTATGTCCACATGTTAGTTTTTTTATGGTTTTCGAAAAGCATACGGTTTTGAAGACCACACTGTAACGCGAGAACGGCCGTTTGGGGATCGTTTTCAAAGAACGGCATCTCGGAGAGAACGTGAGGCCAAAATGAAGGGAGAAATATGCTTTTTTAAAAGGCAAATGTACTATTGTGGACGTGGCAAAAATTCCTTTTTTCCAATACTAGCTAATTCTTGAGCGTACACTTGTTCTCTTCTGGCTTCGGTTTCATATTGTTCTGCCAAAGTAAACTCCACTGGAAATCCCTTAAGCGAGAGATCACTCTGTACACAAACATGTCTCGAAATTACGCTTCAGAGAAAGAGGTAGTTACGAAGTGGGAAATTTTCTTTGGTGTGCACATGGTATGGACAAAAGTTTGTGGACAACTCACCATATTTTGAAGATTCCACGTTGAGTGCCCATTTACTGCTATATTAAGCTCCACTCTTCTGGGAAGATGTTCCACTACATTTTGTAGAGATTCAATCAGCCGCAAGGGCGTTAGCAAAGTCAGGTTCTGAAAGAGGTGAGTTGAGGAGGCCTCGGGGTTGAGATCAGAGCGCTGTAGCAGGAGATCTTTCACTCCGAACCATGTTAAAGCCATGGATCTGGATTTTTAGTTTAAATTTAATGCTAGCACATCCAAAGACGTCCCATATTAATTGAATGCCTTCAATTTTGGAGAAGAACCACACATGGCTGAAAAAGTCAGGTGTCCTGAAACTTTTGTCCTCATACTGTTAATATGATCTCGCATCCTGCAGCTTTTTTTTTTTAAGCATTAAATATTAATTAATTCTTGTTTTTTGTTAGATTTTTTTGACATTGAAGTCCTTGAATATTAAAATGTTTGAGCGAATATTTAGCACCCGCTGTATTCTTTAGTGGTCGCCACATACCGTATAATAATAATGATAATAATTCATAAATCACGAGGGCAAGCAATAACGTCGGAAAGTTGCAGCGCAGATGGGAACGTGTTGTGTTTTCCAGATGGCACTCCGCTGTCGTGGTGGCTGGACAGGGACGGTGTTAAGCGGACGTATTGGGGAGGCTCGCTGCCCGGAGTCCAGCAGTGCTCCTGCAGCCTAGAAGGCAACTGCAGGGACATGAACTACTTCTGCAACTGTGACGCTGACCAGGAAACATGGTAAAGATCCGTCCGAGACATTTTTGAAAAGAAAAAGTGTGAGCTTTCCATTTCCGGTAGGAGACACAGGGAACGTGGTTAAGGTTCTTATCTGATGGTTTGGGGGTTCAAGGTATTGCCTGGTATTCCCAAGCTGCAACTTTTGGGCTCTTGAGCAAGACCCTTTGAATGCTCCAGTGGTGCTGTATCATCGCTCTGACTCCAGCTTCCTAGCATCGCTGGGATATTTACATTTACCTTTACAGCATTTGGCCATACTTGCATTTAATGGATTTGAACGACTGAGCAGTTATGGGTTAAGGACCATGCTCAGAACTTTGAACTGCTTTGAACTCATGAGCGTCAGATAGATCTATAGTTTAACACCTTAACCACTAAGTTACCACCTTCCCGTATGCAAATGCTGTACATCATTCAACCAGGGGTCCGTGGCCCCTTGGGTGTTTCACAGCGGTACTGCAGGGGGTCTGCTAAATACCACTGAATCATAGTTTTTGGTAAAAAATAAAAATAAAAAATTAATATTTTTTTTTATATTATACGTATTACATTAAAGTTCTATTGAAATGAAACCCTAACCCTGAAGTTTTTGGAAATGTATATTCATCCACCTGATAGTAAAAGGAAAATGCCAACAACTTAATAAATAGATTTTTAAGTGCAAAGTATCTTTACGATGCATACATTTTTTTTTTAAATATATGAAAATGTACAGACAATGATGCCTGTACAACGAAAACATAGTTCTAATTGTCTTAACATAATATAACTAACGTAATATGATTGGATTTAATGAATATCAGTGGCTGTATTTGACACATTTTGTATCGGGGGGGCCTGCCCCTTGTCTCTATCGCCTATGGGCTCATTGACCCAAATATCTTTGAAGAACCCTGCATGTGACAAGTATAAAACACCTTTACAGTATAAAAGTGCTTACATTAAATATAATACAATCATGGAAAAAAATTCTTCAGTTCTTTTTTTCTTTTGGTCCAACGTATTAAAAATATCTCTGTGGGCGAGCTAAGCTAGATAGGTTAGCTTCACACGCTCACCATTAGCACCTTTTCAGCAGCCGCCAGGTCTTTTATTTTTTTTCTTTCTTTTTTTTTTTTTTTTTAAGCTGCAGGCCAAGAAAATCTTTTTTTTTTTTTTTCCCTTTTTTTTTCTTTCTCCCCTCTCATGCTTACTCATTATTCCTGGTGCCCGTACACACAGACACACACACTCTATCCTCCCACTCTGTCTGCAGGGTCAACGATACGGGCCTGTTGTCTTACAAAGATCATTTACCGCTCAGCGAGATCGCCATCGGAGATGTTTATATATATATATATATATATATATATATATATATATATATATATATATATATATATATATATATATATATATATATATATATATATATATATATATATATATATATATATATATATATATATATATATATATATATATGTATATATATATATATATATATATATATATATATATATATATATATATATATATATATATGTGTGTGTGTGTGTGTGTGTATATATGTGTATATATGTATGTATATCTTTCTTTAATTATATTGTTTCCTGTCCCCCAATGTCCTCAGGATTTCTGTGGAACTCGGCCTCGTTTTTCTTGGAGTCCTCGTATCTGCATTTCCCGACGCTGCAAGCCGAGCTTAGCATCGATGTCTCTTTTTATTTCAAGACTAGCGCTCTGTCTGGTCTCTTCCTGGAGAATGTCGGAGTGCAGGACTTCATCAGGCTGGAGCTGAGCTGTGAGTAACACAGCAGAACCATTAGAGAAGGTCCTTCTCAGGTTAATCCAAGCTGATTGTTTAATTAGTTAGATATCTTTGTCATTTAGATCTGGACATTGCTGCAGATATGTGTCAAGAGTTTTATCTTCACATCTTGCACCCTTTTTTGGTATTTTTTATATTTTTATATTTATATATGGTTATTTACGGTACAGGGTTTTCGGTTCGGTACTGAAAGCAATCCTTTTTACATGCGGAACATAGTTACAGTCTGAGTTTCCTCACGACTGTATTAAATGGCGGACCCAAGTTTTAGTTTCCACATCATGCGTTTTTTATTATTATAATTAAACTTGAAAACATACACAACAGTGGCAGAGGTATAAAGAAGAAACTAGAGTTAGTGCAATGTCACTACGATTTGTATCGCAATGTTTTGCGCATGCAGGACATCGCTGCCACTTTCGTTTGAAGTCCAGTGAAGTCCAGAGCTGTGGATTCTTAAGCGTTTTATATCCAGTTTCAATTGTGATTGGATGAAGGATGGAAGGAATGAAAACATTTGTTCAAGTATACTGAAATAAGTAGAGCAGTTAAGTAGAAGGTATCTAAAATTCTATATAAAATAAAATAAAAACTCGTATATCTGTATTACCCAAATGGGATCTAACAAATGTAAACTATTTAATTAAATTCTTTCATTTATTAAATTGTATTACATCAATTGAAATTGTGGCAATTTAAATATAATATAATAAGTGCATTGCTTTATTTATATATATTTTTTTTATTAAATATTATTTTAAGTATTATTTAACCATGCAGGGATTTTATTTAGAATTGTTTTAAAAAAAAAATGTAAACTGAGGTTCACAAATACCGGATGGATGGATGGATGGATGGATGGATACATTTCTATTTGCATTTCATTGGCCCACTTCCTGTACTCTGCACAATGACAGTAAAGTTCAATCTAATATAATTTAAACTCAGCAGAAATAAAGGAAGAAAATATCTGATCTTTGTGACTTGTTTGTTGGTGCCAGATGGGCTGGTTTGAGGATTTTTCAGAAACTGCTGATCTCCTGGGGTTTTCACACAACAGTCTTTAGAGTTTATTCAGAATGGTGTGAAAAACACACAAAGAAAAAATAAAAGAAGACTTTCTGTGTGTGGAGTCTCTACAGGATTAAAACCCCGTGTTGATGAGACACAACAGAGGAGAAGGTACAGCGTGATATGAGCTGTCCAGAAGTCTATAATAACAGACCTGTGCTTGTTTCACAAGAAACATTAGTCGCTGATTGACTATTTCTGATCTTCACGTCACCTCACTGTTCTTCTGGTCATCTTTCTGCTCTCGTGCCGCATCCACCTCCGGATCTGACGTTCTGCACGTTCTGAGATGCTTTTCAGCGCCCCACGGTTGTAAAGAGCGATTGTACGATTTTGCAACATTTAGCAGACGCCGTTATCAAGAGCGATACAAAAGTACAAAAGTGCTTTGAGTTTCGATAAATGAATAAATCAAAACTGGTTCACCAAGTTGCAGACTTGGGATACCATCAGCTTAAACTCTGGTTACAAAACAGGGAGACTGTTTCAGGAAGAGGAAGGTCTTTATTTGACGATAGGCAGTGACTCAGCTGTTCGGACCTCTAGGGAAAGTTCATTCCACCGCCTCGGTGCAAGAACAGAAAAGAGTCTTGATGTATACCTACATCCTACCCTGAAATGAGGTTGGACCAGTCAAGCAAAAAGATCTGAAGGAGCGTGATGCAGTGTGAGGACTGATCAGAACTTTGAGGTAAGTGGGTGCAGGTCCATTTTTGGCTTTGTAGGCAAGCAACAGTGTTTTGAATCTGATGCGTAAGTGCAGCTACAGGAACTCAGTGGTGGGAGCAGCAGTGGGGTTGTGTGGAAGAACTTGGGCAGGTTGAACACGAGTCGTGCAGCTGCATTCTGGATCATTTGCGTTCTAAGGTTGACCTACCAGTAGAGAGTTGCAGTAATCCATCTTAAAATGGTCGAATCCGTCTGATGTAGAGTAGAAATGAGTCCTTCGTGGCTGCTCGAACAGATCTAGAAGTTTGGAAAGTCTTGGAAATTTCTACTCGCCGAACCGTCGCTCTGCTTCAGTGTACTTTTGTTTACCGCACCGTTATCTAGCGCTGTGTGTGGAAAAACCTCAGGAGATCAGGAGGAGATCAGTGATTTATGAAATACTCACACAAGCCCAGCTGGTGTTGGATTCCATGCCACAGTTAAAAGCACAGAAATTCTCCAGTTCTGATTATTTTCGACACGAAAATGATTGGCTGTTCCCGATACAGGCGTCCCTATTAAAATAGAGTAGTGTGAGAGCTGTTTCCTGAAAGCACTCGTCTGTTTTTTTTTTCTCTTCCTAGCTCCATCCGTCGTCACTTTCACCTTTGACCTCGGGGACGGCCCGGTGGTCTTGACCGTAAGGTCTCCGGTGCGCCTGAATGACAGGCAGTGGCATTACCTACGAGCGGAAAGAAACGTGAAAGAAGCATCGTTGCAGGTCGACCTGCTGCCGCTTCAGGTCACCGAGGCAGCAGCTGAGGGGCAGCACCGACTCCAGCTCAACAGCCAACTCTTTGTTGGTAAGGAACGGCTTTTGGAATCTACAGCAACTTTGCACTTTAACCTGCAAGAAAGAAGAAACCCTGTGTTTTTTAGGCTTCAGTAAAGGGAATTTTAGCATCATTACCAGTGAGAACGTCACAATTGAGTCTTGTTTACTTTTCATTTCAAACGAAACAGGTTCAGGCTTAAAAAAAAAAAAAGTCCTGCCTCTCTTTAAAACGGCGCCCCGTGTAGTAATCAATGTTGACGTTGTAACTGGTACTAACGCTGAAATCCCCCTTACACTATTCTTATAGTAGGTCTTACCGTGAGCGCTTGTTGCGCACCACTCCACTGCTCCATTATAACTAACGGGAAGGGGCTAAAAACGAGCTCGTACTGGTTCCAAACAATCGCTGACGCCCCAAGATCCAAAATTTCCCTTTGCCTTGCTTCACCCTGTACATCATAATCATATTATGAATAATATCATGAACCATTGTCTATGCAGTCAATAACCAGACTCATCATCATAATGAGTCTGAATTTCTTCTGTAGAATGTGTTGATTTACTGAAGTCGCTCTCGTTGCAAAAGATTCTGAGAATTGTTGGAAAACATTTCCATAGAGCCTATTTATTTCCTTCGTCCTTTTGACAGCACGTGCAAATTTTGGCACGTGTAATCCGAATGAATAATTTATTTCCAGCTTCCAGACAATCGGCGTGACAGCTCCTGATTGCATTGTCGTCTCACGTCTGCGAGATTGACGTCTAGCGGAATTGCATCGTGTCGGTCAGCGTGCCGGAAGAATCGGTCGAACGTAACGCATCCCGATTTGCATACCGTTTTGCACCAAAGAGTCTGGCCTGAAATACTTAAACGCATACGATTATTTTGTAGTTAGCTAGTTATCTGGTTAGCACGGTTAGCTAACGATACAGACTAGCTAAAAGAAAAAGGGGGAAAAATTCTATGGGCCTTGTTGCTGCTGTGGGAAAATTTGTCAATGTCCTAATTTTTGCTGTAATGAGTTCTCATGAGGTTTTATACTGACCAAACTTTTCTCTGATTAGCATTTTTAGTTGCGAGCATTATAAGATTTAAAGACACGTTTTGAAAAAACATTCAAACTTCAAAAGTGGTGTCTTGCTCATACAGTGAGAATGTCGTAAAGCAGGAAACCTAAACACAATTCAAAATGACTTCTTTATAACAACTTCATATGATATCTGCATTTTTACCGTTTTCTTTTTACCGTTTTTTTACCGTAATATGAAATTACGGTGTGTATTAATGTTTTTGTGCAAATTCGACAGGAAAGAAAATGTAAACAAATAATCGCTTCATGACTAAGCATAATTACTTTGAACTGTTCAGGCCGAATTTTCCTCACAACATCCACCATTTAGTCCCAATTCACTCATAATTCCCTCCACTCTTCTGGGAAGATGTTCCACTAGATTTTGGAGTGTGCTTATGGATATTTGGGTTTATCAGCCACAAGGGTGTTATGAAAGGCAGGTACTGATGTAGGTGAGGAGACCTGGGGTGCAGTCAGCGTTCCAATTAATCCCAAAGGTGTTCAGTAGGGATGAGCTCTATAGCAGGCCACTCAAGATCTTCTTCTTCAAAGCATGTAAACCAGATCTTCAAGGAGCTCACTTTGTGCACAGGGGCATCGCCATGCAGGAACAGGTTTTGGGTTTCCAAGTTGAAGTAAATGCACAATTTTATTATAGCGCCATCTAAAGACGTCCTGTACAATTGAGTGCCTCCAGATTTGTGGTTTGGAAAAGAACCACATCTAGCAGGAAAGCTCAGGTGACCCAATCCTTGTGTCAATATAGTGTGTTAATAATGATTTGATATCCTCTCTCAGGAGGAGCACCCACCACTCAGAGGGGCTTCCTAGGTTGCCTACGTGCCCTCAGCATCAATGGGATGACCTTTGACCTGAACGAGCGAGCCAAGGTGACGCCCGGCATGAATTCCGGTTGCCCGGGTCACTGCAGCAGGGACAGTTTGTGCCACAATGGAGGAAAGTGTTTGGAAAACAGGAACAGCTACGTATGCGATTGCACGCACACGGCTTTCACGGGAGCCAACTGCAAAACAGGTGAGAAGCGTTTCGGACTTAAATTGGTCAAAAAATTTGGTAAATCATTGAGACAGTACAGTAATGCCATAAAGAGATCATTTTAGGTTCCAAAAAGTACCGTTCAGTAAATTTTTTTTTTTAAATAAAAAGAACCTCTTTTTTCTGTCTTTCTCCAACCAT
Source organism: Silurus meridionalis (assembly GCF_014805685.1). Lineage (NCBI taxonomy): Eukaryota > Metazoa > Chordata > Actinopteri > Siluriformes > Siluridae > Silurus > Silurus meridionalis. Next base: position 25,348,618 of record NC_060892.1, read on the forward strand.
TCATGAAAAGACCCCAATTTCAATGACACTATATAATTGTATATGGTTCTAGTTCATGCTTTAAAGATTTTTGATGGGAAATCCGGTACAAACAGAGTAGTGACGACACTGGGCTCGAAGTGCGAGGCGAAAACTAAACAAACGTTCTTTCCGCCGATTAATACGTTCATGAGGAAACTCTGACTTAAACTGTGTTCCGCACGTAAAACAATAATTGCATTCGGTACCGGTGTCGTCACGATACCAAGATTTTGCCTTCGATACCTAAATTAAATATCATGATACCAATACCAACTCGATACTATGGCAAAAAAAAAAAAAAACAGGAAAATAGTCAAATAAGGGAACGTTGTTTTTATTGGAAAACACCCAGTGTTTTCTGCCTCCAGAAACAGTAGTTTTAAAACAAAATCAAATAAATATATAAATAAAAAAGAAATGTTGATTTTCAATTATTTACAACGTTTCATGCTTCGCGTTTCATCACCATTAAAGTTCGAGTGCATCTGAGAGAGAAATAAAATTCGGCACGTGCTTAAAATCCTGCAAGAGCAGCGCTTTGCTCGCACGCTGCCCCTATTGGTAAACACTTGGAACTGCAGCTGTCAAAAGTACCGGTACTAATAAAGTAAGGAATTGTTTATTTTTTAAAAGCAGAGTATCACTATACCGTTTTAATACCACTTTATCGTGTAACAGTAAACGGTACACATGTGCACCCTGTACTGAAACGGTTTGGTACGACCATGTGTACCGTTACGCCCCTTATTTTAAAAGCTGCTCAGGGATCAATTCAACTTTTCAAAGCCCTGGTGAGAAGGGAGGAGTTCGATCCACAGACAGCATGTCCTTACTTGTCACCTCTCTTTAATTTGACATGGAGTTACTGGGCCATCCAGGAGAAGCTTCACCTGCCGAGTAGAAGCTAATTACAGCTTCCCGGCTTCTCCCTCGGACTCACCCGATGGCCTGTCAATCAAATTAGTCACGTAATAGCTCTGTCTCTTTACAGTCTGATTGCAGAAAGGGGGCCGATTACACCACATCTGTTTACAGCTCAGTGTGGCGGAAGGCTGATAAATGAAAATTGACAAAACTGAAAGAAAGAAAATAATTGTCTATCACAGCAATAAGTTTCTGAATGCTAGCTGCCTAATTAGATGGAAAAATCAGGAACGAGGAGGGAAAAAAATTCTCATGCATCTGATGAGCTTGATGAGTCACACAGCATCGGAAAGGAAAGGCGATTAAAAAAAAAAGTTTTCCGTTTAGCATAGGGTTTGTTTTTTTGTTTCACGCAATTATCTCTCCTTTTTTTTTCCAGCCGCATCCGTGGTGGTGTCGTGTTTTTTTTGGGTTTTTTTTTTAGCTTTCGATGCATTTTTTTTTCGAGAGAGAGAAACGCTTTGTAGGTTCAGTATTCAGTTACTTTCATTTCAATGCATCAGAGAAAGGTACGTGTATGTGTGCGGCAAGTACCTGAGCGATCTCATTTTAGTAACAAGTACTGAAGCCGCTATGAACTATAATGCAAAATAAAGTCCAATTTATGATTTAGACAGATCGCTTTCTAGCAGTGTTTCATTTTACCTCTGGAATAAAAAATAAATCGACATTATAAGTCTGTAAAAAAAAAAAGTCTCTACAGAAGTTCTCAGAGGCCATGCGTTATAATAATTTTTTCCCTCGTTATCATGGCTTAATTTTCTTGTAATCTCGACCCAAGTCGTATTCTCACGACGTCAAAACGGTTACTATGAAACATTCAATAGCCATAAAACAGGAATAGTAAACTTCATGTTCATCTTGAATCTTCACAATAAACCTTCCTTGTCTGCCTCCATTTTTGTCAGGTTCTCCTGGGACACCAGTCGCTCGCAATGCAGAGATAAAGTCTATATTTGCAGTAGGAAATGAGTAACTTTTTAACACGTCAACAAGAACTCCATGACATACGCCAGAAACCTTCACGGGGCGCGAGATTTTCTCGCGTAACAATTACGTTGTGAGAAAACGGGTTTTTACCGTCGAGATTACGACAAGTCGTAAAAAACCGCTTTAATGGCCTGTCGGGATCAAGTGACAATGAAGCCGCGGGATTCTGTACGGTATCACACGTTTGCGCTCGTCTCTTTTCAGCGATCTCTGCGTCTTTTGAGAGAGGCACGTCTGTGACGTACGCTCTTCAGGAACCCTATTCTGTAATGAGGAACCAGGATCCGAAACAACAGGCGAGAAATCAGCACGCGGACATGGCTCGGTCCCGGGAGAACGTGGCGTTTGGGTTCTTGACCAGACAGGTGCCGGCTTTGCTTTTGTCTGCACAGTCCTATGACCAGCGCTACATGGCGATTATACTGACCCAAAATGGTAAGAAATGTCTTGTATATTAATTAAGCACAAAATATGTCTTCCTGCATACACTACCATTTTTACTGAGCAGTCTATAATCAGGAGTATAAAAAAAGATCTGCACACATTTAAACATACAGAAGGAATGCCACTGGCATCTCTCTTTCCTTCTCTCACTCTGTCTCTCCTCATTTACTTCTGCTCCTCTCAATCTTTTATGGACTGACCGAGGGGAGACACCATTTCTTCAAGTGGCTATGACTGGCTTTTAGAAATCCTTTACAGCAACCACCTTTTCTGTGAATCAGATAGAGAGTGAGAGACAGAGTGGACAGGTTAATGCTAAGTATTCCCTGCATGCTAACCGATAATGACACATCGTTCTTCCTCGCAAACGAGAAGGACGCCAGGGAAACGTCAGGTGTGAGATTTGCAGATTCATGATGTGGCTAAATGAAGCAGGCAGCATCCACCGGCCATCATTGTACATCCTTAAAGCTTGTTTATGGCCTTGCAGGCAGTTTGCAGATCTGGTACAGGCTGAACCAGGAGACGGGTCCGGACACGTTCCGTCTTAAACCTGCCAATCTTGCTGACGGACGCTTCCACTGGGTCCGAATAAATCGTGATGGAGATCAGCTTCATGTTCAGGTAACTTGATTGTAGTGACTTTTTTTTTTTTTTCCCCATGGGGAGTGGTAGCTCAGTGGTTAAGGTGCTGGGTTACTGATCGGAAGGTCAGGGTTCAATCCCCCGTATCGCCAAGCTGCCACTCTTGCGGCCCTTGAGCAAGGCCCTTAACCATCTGTGCTCCAGGGATGCCATAACATGGCCGACCCTGCACTCAAAACCCAACCTCTGAGCAAGCTGGGATATGCGAAGAACGAATTTCAATAGAATATTCTATTCTATTTTGTGGGCGTGGTCATAATTTGCCTTTCAATGCATTTGCTTATACTATTTTTTTGCTTATACTTTGCGTATATTTTGTAGGCGTATATTTTGTAGGCGTGGTCATCAATTGCTATTATATCCACATACTGTACCTTTCTATGGAAATGTGTGGAGTCAAAATCTTAAGTACTCTTTGAGTCCATTGTAAGAAAGAGAAAAGAAAGAAAGGTGCTTTATAACTTGGCGATACCTGGGCTTGAACCCACTACCTTCCGATCAGTAACGCAGAGCCTACAGAACTACAGAATGTTAAGGGCCTTACTCAAGGGCCCCAAGAGTTGCAACTTGGCGAATCCTAGGCATGAACCCCTGATCTTCCCATTAGTAACCCGGAGCCTTAACCAAACAGGGTTAAGGGCCTTGCTCAAGGGCCCCAAGAGTGGCAGTTTGTCCATTCCAAGGCTTGAACTTCTGACCTTTTGATCAGTAACCCAGAGTCTTGACCACAGAGGGTTAAATGCCTTGCTCAAGGGCAACAAGACTTGCAACTTGGCGATACCTGGGTATATGATCCAATAATTTATTGTTAAAGTGGAGTGTGACATCACAAATAAATTCCTTCGATGAACACTTGTACTCCCAAATTTCAACAATGAACTAGGGTAGCCCACAAATTTATTTCTTGGATCCTATGGAATATATTGTCAACACATAAATATTTCTTGGTGTTAATTGTATGACCAAATCAACCAAGCTTATGAGCCATAGCTGCTCATTGGTATCAATCTGCATAAAGGGGCATCTGCCTAATGCCCTAAATATACCCTGTAACTCCTTGTTCAAGATTTATATATATATATATATATATATATATATATATATATATATATATATATATATATATGTATGTATGTATGTATAACTTTCACGATTTTGTCTTATCGGCTTATGGAACAAACACCCAGATCAGATTTCTGTAGAAGTTTCCAATTACACCAAGACAGACAGAATCATATGTTTAGTGGTAAGAAAGGCTCCAATTGAACTGCCGGCATACAGTCAGCACTTTTTGACGCACTGGCGAGGCTGTCTGTCTGTAAGACCTACTTGCTTCCATCCTGGCCTGGTGCTTTCTAAAACACCTTAAAAAATAATAATAATAAAAAAAGGCTGCCTTGTTTCAGCCATAAACTTATAGTAGCTGCCTCCTTGAGCTTTAATGCTGATCAGCATGACTTTGATGGGGGGAAACAATGATGATGCAGCAGCTCAGATATGCTTCGCTATGCATATTTAATCCGGCCCCCTACTTGCTTGCTAATGGCATTGAGAGATCAAAATATCCAGAAGCACTTCCCCCTACCTGTGCTACAACGGTCAGTAGAAACGACCTTGTCCTTCACGGTGTCCCCCAGGATGTAAAGGCCAGATGTAGGTGGAAAAACATATTGCAAGTGCACCTGTTGAAAGAGGCTCTGCTCTGCACAGCAAGCAATAACTTTTATCCAGCAGCGATGACAAGAAACAACGATTAAACGCAACAAACCTACTGCCCTCTGTCTAAAATATAATTTAGATAATAATAGAATAGCCTTTATTTGTCACATATACATTACAGCACAGTGAAATTCGTTCTTCGCATATCCCCGCTTGCTCAGAAGCTGGGGTCAGAGCGCAGGGTCAGCCATGATACGGCGAACCTGGAGCACAGAGGGTTAAGGGTCTTGCTCAAGGGCCCAAGAGTGGCAGCTTGGTGATACTGGGGCTTAAAACCCCGACCTTCCGATCAGTAACCCAGCACCTTAAACACTGAGCTACCACTCCCCCCTACACGGTCCTCAAAATCCACCCCATCTGTTTGGTGTCACAAGGCTTCTACTTTAAAAGTCACCGGCACTCTGGGCCCTTTGGGGTACAACGTATTTCGCTGCGACCAACAAACTCAGCCACATCCAATCCCAAAAGAATGAGTTCCCTCCAGGAGTATTAAGCTCAGTTTCAATAGGAACCAATTGGATACCCTACGCTTGTATGCTGTGAAAAAGCTACATCTATAGTGCACCTTTGCCTCCAGGGCAAGATGTGCTCTACACAGCTTTACACTAGGGTTGCAAAATTCCAGGAATTTTCAAGATTGTAAACTTTCCAAGGGAATTAATACAAATTTACAAAATTGAAACAACCAGATTTAATGCAATTTTAGTTGAAATACTTTCTGCACATTCATCAATTACATTCACACATCATTCCTTAATGCAGGGTCACTGAGATCACACCCCCTACATGCACTGTGCATTCCTTCTTAACACATTTCTTGAATCCTTCACAAAACAAGGAGGCTTTCGAAAATTATGCCGCATTTTTAGTCACGTGACGATGCCTGTTCTCACCATTGCCATGAAGTTTCAAAGAGTTTGAGCCCAAATGTAAATAAAAATAAATGGCGGTCAGAGATGACGCGAATCGAAGCCTCTTTCGCTTCGCTCATATGCAGGACAGGGATGCAAGTGTTTTTTCAAGCGTTTCAGTGCCAGAGAGCATCTTTTGGAAGCGAATAAAAGTGTGGACTTGGATCGTTTTAGATGGATTTTGTAATTCCGATTAGCATGGACGTAACATCAATGGCTATAACGTAAATGAGCCAGTGTTTGTTGCATGTAGTGCACGTATACAATAACCACAGCTTCTTTATTGTTTACCGTCAGAACAGCAAAGACACTAATGAGGATTTTACAGAACCTCGCTACATCTATCGCGCATCAAATATCCGACAACGAAAAGTCAATTGCGCATCACTCTGAAACGTAACGGAATCTGCTGGATATCAGTGAATTCGAATAAGTAAAGATCGATGCTTTTTCCCCCCAGAGATGTTGAAATCAGAGTATCTCTCAATAAATATTGACTCTTGCTCGTTATGACCCACCTGGCCACGTAGACCATGTTTGCGAAACATTTTCACACAAAAACGTCTCGAATTACAGCACTTCGAACTCGGGCAATAGTGTATTTATCATTGTTCAACTTTGCACACATGAATGCACAGCGAGTTGGTAATCAGACCACATAGACACACTCTTGTTCCCCGTCTGTTAGTCTTTGAATGCTTTGCTGTACACGAGTCCGATTGCAAACGCTTGGCTCAGGTTTTGTTTGTGGCGGCTGAATGTGAGCAGAAATGGTCCAAATCAAGGTCATGGGAATATTCATCTTCAGGCCACAGTCCAAAGGTGGTGCACAGACCATAAAGCCAATCAATCACCGTATTGGAAGCTGAGGAATAAAGTTCTTACCGAGTGTATTTAATTGTAACATACAGAAATGTTTTATGATGATTTTCATTTAGCATGATGTTTAGAAATTTATTTTGCCTTGTCACATGTACGTTACAGCACAGTAAAATGTTTTCTTTGCATATCCTAGCGAAACTGCGGTCAGCTATGATGCAGCACCTCTGCAGCACTTAAGTTAAGGGCCTTGCTCAAGTGCCCTCAACAGTGGCAGTTTGGGCAATTCTGGGGCTCGATCCCCGGACCTTCTAAACAGTAACCCAGAGTCTTAAACACTGAAACACCATTAGCCTAAAATGCCCTAAAAAGTGAATAAATTGTATTAGTATATTAAGAAACCCTTGTTTGATGGGTTTGTTATATCAAGTCAAAGTATTCGGATTCAAGAATACACAGACGTCTGGCATGCTGGGTTTGATCTTGATTTCATCCAAATAAAAAATAAACAAAATTAATTAATTATAGCAAGCAAACAACCAACAGAATCCTAATTATGTAGCTTGAATTATATCATATAAATGTTTATCTAAAAAAGAAAATCATGAAATTCCTGAGGTGAACTTTTGTAAAACAGTCACAAAAAAACACCATATATGTCAAGTCCTTCACTTGAACTAGACCCGAAACCTGTTCCAGCATGACGATGCCTATGTGCACAAAAGGCAGCCCTATGAAGATCTACTTTACACGGTTGCAAGATATAAAAGATCTCCTGCTTATAGAGCTCTAACGCCTCTGGGATGAATGTGAACGCTGACTGCTCTCCAGGCCTCCATTACCACCTGGCTTTTTATGTCTGAATGAGCACAAATCTCCACAACCATTCTCCAAAATCTGGTGGAACATCCTTCCAGAAGACTTGGGAGTTATTTTGGGAGCAAATGGGGATTAAATATGCAATTGTTCAGCACACGGTACTAATACAGCAGCGCACAAGTCATTTCAGGTGAAAGTGTATGCTTAGTGATTAAAGATCTGGGTGACTGATTGGAATGCCAGCGGTTTGAGCGCTGCAATTACCAAGCTGCCATTCTTGGGGGCCCTTGAGCAAAGCCCTTAACCCTCCATGCTCTGGGCTTTATCATGTATGACCATGTGCTCTGATTCCACCTGCCTAACATCACTGGGATATGCAAATAAAGAATTTCACTATTTTGTAAAGTACATGTGACAAATATAAAAGATTCTTTCTTTCTTATGAGCACTTATCCACATACCTTTGTCCAGATGTGTATTTACAGTGCAGTTTCTGTTTATTGAAACTGGAGCACACACACTACAGGTGCAGGAGACTGACCAGATACTGGGCTGAAGCACATTAATGCAACCTTGAGACACTCGTTTTATGGAACCCCTTTTGGGACTCTGACTTTAAATAGAATTTCAGAATGGCCTTGTCCAATGAATCGTACAGTTTCTGTAAGTGGTATAAAAGATGTGTGTGTGTGTGTGTGTTTTCAGATCGATAATACAGTGCTGCAGCAGTACAGTCTGTCTCCTGGCTCTGCTCTTGCTCCGGTCAGGATTTTAACACTGGGACGAATCCGAGGTGAGTTCCGGCGTTGGTTCAGGAAAGAACATCCGCGTGTGCACGTGTTTGGCTCCGCCCCAAAAGCTGCATGCAATCAGTACTAATATAATTCTCTATGAATTTTAATGAGCAGTTTCTCTCTCTCTCTTTTTCTCTCTCTACATCTCCCCTCCCTATAAAGAGCCATTTGAGTGGTGTTTTTCTTTTTTCCGAGGCAGGTTCGAGTGAGGTGGGTGGGTGGTTGGCAGGGCAGAGAGGAAGGGAGCAAAAGAGCACATTCTAAGCTGTCAGCACTGTGACAGATGGGTTGAGTGAAGGGTAAATGGATTTCCACCATGTTGCCTAGGATACCTTTTTCTTTTTTTTTCTTCTTTTTTTTTTATAAACAGGTAACTAATAAGCAGGACAGGACTGACCGTCGTTCTTAGGTGGAGACAGCAGGACGTCGGAGATAAATTTACGGCGAAACAAGCTCCAACAAAACCATCCGTAGTCATTAAACACTGTAGAGGAGGGAAAAAAAAAATGGAACATATCGATTCCAGCAATTCCGCTATAGCCTCGACGGCAAGAGATTACAGTAATGAACTCATCTATATTGATGAAACGTGCCAAAAAAACCCATCAAGTCCTTTTTTTTTCTCCGAGTTTGTGTTGCCTTGAGTTCCTAGACAAACTGCCTATTATTTTTGAAACACTGCTGGATGTTAAAAAGTATTTTTTAGGGGGGGAAATAGATTTACTAACACAGGCTATACAGAGAACATTTTGAGGACACCTGGGCTCTTGGTATTGCATTTTGAACATCCTGTTCCACAATGAGTCCTTATTTCCCCAACTTCCACTCTTCTGGGAAGATGTTCCACCAGATTTTGGAGTGTACATTGCTTTTATGGATTGTCTTGCATTTTTGGCTACTTGAATCAGACACTTGGAGTAGTTTTCCACGAGCTTCTTGCAATACTTCTTGTTTTTTCGGGTTTATAGTTTTTGCCCCTCTCTGCCTAATAAGGGATTTTATTGGTTTATAAAACCGATAATAAAAAAAAAACTAGGTTTTCGAATAGAAGGTGATGTAGATGATGTAAGGATCAGAGGTTGAAGTTTGAAGGACTAGTGGTGCAGTGGTAGATGATGGAAGGACCAGTGAATAAGGATGATAGGATTACTGAAGCAGTGATTGAGGATGTTAGGGCAAGTGGTGCAGTTGTTGAGGATGGAAGGATCAGTGAAGCAGTGTTTGAGGATGGAAGGACCAGTGATTGGGAATTTAGGGACCAGTGGTTGAGAATGAAAGGACCAGTAGTGTTGTGGTAGATGATGGAAGGATCAGTGGTTAAGAATGAAAGGACCAGTGAATCAATGGATGAGGATGAAGCAGTGATTTAGGATGAGAAACCAGTGATTGCTTCACTGCTTAATTGATCCTACCATCCTCATCCACTGATTCCCTGGTCCTTCCATCATCTACCACTGCACCACTGGTCCTTCCATTCTCAACCACTACTCCTTTCATCTTACACCACAGGTCCTTCCATCCTTAAACACTGCTTCACTGATCATTCCATTCTCAGTGTATCTGAATCTGGGTTAAGAAAGGAACCTATGCTCATCCTGACACTGAATATCCGTTCATTGTAGTGCCATCAAATCTAGCAGTTGTAGTCCTAAGCCTTTATAGAAGACCTTTTGAGTGTTCATTCCGGTCCAAACTCTTAATGGTTATTAAGTGGAACCATCTATACTAATCAGTGTTTATTTCAGCATTCCATGTGGATAACAGCAGGTTTTGTTTTCTAATTGGTGAGAACTCAATCAAGGATCCGGATGGATGGTCATTGAATTTGAAGTTCGATCACAAAAGAAATGAATTCTCATTATCTCATTGATACAACTGAGCAGTTTGGGGTTTAGAGCCTTGGCTCAGGGGTCCTGAAGTAGCAGCTTGGTGCGGCTAGGATTTGAACTCTCAACCTTTGGATCCCGAAGTCCAATGACTTAAACCGCTAACCACTAAACAACCACCTCCCACTTCCTATGTTTGTAGGAAGTGACATCACTGATGAGGAAGTGCTCCGTGCCGGCTCGAGAGGATTTGTCGGCTGTCTCTCGTCCGTCCAGTTTAATCACGCCTCTCCTTTAAAAGCAGCGCTCCAGAACAAGGGGAGCTCCACCATCAGCGTTCACGGCCGGCTGGAGGAGTCTGACTGCGGCACAAAATTGCACCCCGACCCTCACGTTACTCCCGATGAAGACTCAGGTACAACTTCACCAATTCCCTCTTTGAGCAGCTGTACAGATTTCTCCAAACCCGCACATCCCTCACATGCACGTGATACTTATTCTATCATGGCTCGATATATGTACGGTTCACAGACCTTCTCCGGTGTCTGTCTTTCATCTTGTTTCTCTCTTGCAGATGAGTCATCACAATCAGACCGAGGTAAAGCGCCTCTGACGAAGGTCGCTCAGAGTGACTCAGCGCTAATCGGAGGTGAGAAACAACAGGAGCTTTGATTTCGGAAGGAAAAGCAGAGCGTTCTCTGACGTCGGTGAACGCCGTCGCAATTGCTCGTCAGTCTGAATAGGGTCGTCACAATACCAAAATTTGGACTTCGATATCATGATACCGATACGGACTCGATATTATGGGAAAAAGTTTATAAAACTGAAAAAGTAATTGAATAATGGAACTTTGTTTTTATTTATTAATAAACACTGTTTGCTGTCTGCTGAAAAAGTAGAACTAAAAATAAAATAAATATATGAATAAAATTTTTTTTTTAAGTTACAAAGTTTAATGCCTCTGGTTTCATCACCATTAAAGTCGGAATGCATCTGAGAGGGGAAAATAAACAATTCGGCTCGCACTCAGCGCGTTGAAGCTGCGACTTGCCTGCACACTGCCCTCTATTGTCGAACACTCGGAACTACAGGGGTCACTCTTAAAGTCCCAGTACTTATAAAAATGAGTAATGGTAATGTAAAAGCAGGGTATCGCAATACCTTTCTAGTACCTGTATATCGTGAAACACTGTCTAACCTTCATCAGCATCACTCTACCCAAATTCTGCAAAGCAGGAAAAGCAAAAAAACAAACCATTTTGCCCGAGTCATTCACTACATGTACGCTTTTCAAACTTTTGTTTTGTTTTTTTAAGTTCCGAGTCATGCAGTGATGTCTGTTTTGCTAATACCTTTGAAGAGCCTAGGAAAATGTTTTCATAAGCAGTGTTCTACCTTATCAACAAAACACACACTTTTTTACTTTGCGTTCATATTGTGCTTTGAGGTTTTCAGCATATTTTCATCACCACCTTCATTGTTAGATGTATATGGCACATACTATATTAGTGGTGCAGTGGTGTAGGATGGAAGAATCAATGGTGCAGTGGTTCAGAATGAGTTTGTGATGGAGTGGTAGATGATGGAAGGATCAGTGAAGCATTGGTGTGGAAGAAAATAATCAGTGGTGCAATGCTAGAGGATGTAAGGATCAGTGAAGCAGTGGTATAGGATAAAGAGTTTGTGATGTGGAGTGGTAGATGATGGAAGGATCAGTGTAGCATTGGTGCAGGATGGAAAGACCATTGGTGCAGTGGATGAGGATGAAGTGTTTGTGATGAGTGGTAGGGGATGGAAGGAGTGGTAGAGGATGGAAGGATCAGTGAAGTACTGGTAAAGAATGGGGGGTCAGTGGAGCAGTGCTGAAGAATAGAAGGATCATTAGTGGTGGGTCAGAGGATGGAAGGATCAGTGGTTGAGGGATGGAAGATCAGTAGTTAAAGATAGAGTTTGTGATGGAATCGTAGAGGATGGAGGGTTCATGATGGTGTTAAAGACTAGAAGGATCCTCTGAGAACCAAAGGAGGATTGACCATTGAAAACAAATAGCAGATGGAAAAAATTCAGAGTGATATTGAGACGTTTTTGATGAATACGATTAATAATTGAGGCATTGGTTTTTCTCTCGTTGGGTCAATCTTTACACTTTGGATGTTTTCTGATTTTCATCAGGTTTAGATCAGTTATATTTTTGCAAACTGAGTGGGATGCAAACATTATTATTTATTTATTTTTATGAATATGAAATTTGTGGCAGTTCAGATAACTTCCTTTGGATCCAGCCTGAAGAATGAACACCATTTTTGTCATTGGGTAACAGGTCTTCTTTGTAGATCACCTCTAACATGCCCACATGCACTTGAACCCGAAATTAGACATGCAAATGATCAGAGCTAAAAGTATTGGATATTGAAATCAGCGAATGGAATCGCTAATGAACGCTGTTTCGTCCGCAGGAGTCGTAGCCGGCGTCGTGTTTACGGCGCTGTGCGTGTTGGCCGTGTTGATCCGCTTCCTCTACCAGCACAGGGAACCCCGGCCTCGACCTGCTGCCGCCGTCGTCAAGAGCAAAAGACCCAGTCTGGATGTGGAACCGTGCAAACCGAGTCCCGTCAGCAAGGAATACTTCATCTGACAGGATCTGACTTCCGCATGCACACGAGTTGCGTCAGGTGCAGAAGTGCGGCTCTTCACAGCTGCACACAAGCGCTTGACCCTAAGCCTTTCTGACACTTCAATGCTGTTGTTTTAATCCAGGCCTCCTGTCGGAGTCAGGAAGTCGGACAGGATGACAGGGTCTGCATGCAGGAGACTCCCTCCAGTCGCTGGATATGTGCTCACCGATATGCGAGAGTTTTGAAACGGTGCCAATTTTGTGCCAGATGTGTGCTGTCGGGAAGCAGTACGGTATACACCCACACTCACACACTTTGTCACTTACAAACAGTTCCCTCTCGAGATTCGATCTGACAAGGACACTTGACGTTCTGGCGGCTAAAATACACGACTATTCACGTTTCAAGATCAGTTGCGTAACGAGGATCCGACCAAATAAGACAATCAGTTCAACATTAAAAACGGAACTAGCAAGCGATCAGTGGGGAAACGCTCGGCGTCTGTCCTCGGCTGCCCGTCGGGTCGCGGCCGTAACGCAGCTCAGTCCTCGACTTAAACGATTCGCCTGAAAAAAAAAACTTTCGATCATGTACGTTATCCACCACCTTGTCATGACCCCGCCCCCTGAGACAATTCAACGATTTCTTACTTAAAATTTATTTCTTTTGGTCAGGGGATCGGTTTTCTATATGGCTCTTGTTGTATATGACTGTTTATCGATTTCATAAGTATATTTAATAAAAAGAGCTTTTTTTTTTTCTCAAAGCCTGTGGTGGAAGTCATTTGAGTTCTCAGGTGACCTTTAGTGAATTGACCACAAACCTCCATAAAACCTACTGAAGTCCACACTGTTGGCTCAACGTCAGTTTTTTTTTTTTTTTTTTCCCCGCCCGATTCTTCATGTTAGTGGATCGGCCGCAGAAATAGAAATCCGATTGGCTATTCAGCCTAGCGACTGAGCATGCGAGGAAAAAATTAAACGGAACTGACACAAGCAAACAAGGTATTATTTTAATGTAACCGCAAATCAAGGCGTCATTCGTCTTCTTTTTTTCTACTTCTTTTATTCCTACTCCTCTTCTTCATCCTCTTTTTTTTCCACACCTCCTCTTCTTTTTTCTTTCCTCTTTTTAGTTTTTCTTCCTTTTCTTCTTCCTTTTATTTTTCTTTCTTTTTTTCTCCTCTCCTCTCCACCCTCCTATTCTTCTTCTTACTCCTCTAGACATTTCTATATCCAGAACAAGACTAAGACATTGCCAGTGTCATTTGCAACCTAACAGACATGATTGAAAAAAATCTATAGGAATCTGTTATTAATTTATTTTGAGCGATTTTAACAATGAACACTGTCTCAAAGCAACTTTACAAAGATAAAGCAGTAATAAAATGTTTGTTCCTTATAACTGTCCCTAATTAGAAAGCCAGTGGTGATTGTGTCAAGAAAAACCTCAGACTTTATAAAAAAGAAACCTTGAGAGGAACCAGACTCAAAAGAGCACCTCATCCTGATCACCAAATGTTCATTTATTACAGTTCTGTCATTGTTGAGGTGCTGTTCAGTGATTGGTGCTGAAATCCAGAACTGTTCTTGCAACCTGTGGTCCTGAACCACGTGTTGCTCCCTAATCGCATAGATCGCCATGCCGTTGATGCGAAACCATCTCCAGCTGCAGAGAGTGGCCTCCAATCAAAGAGAGAACGCCATCTAGAGCCAAGGCACTAGGACTAATCGGGTTTTTCTCAATCAGTTTGCGGCTGAATGAGCACAAATCTACTGGAACGTCTTTCCAGAAGAGTGGAGGTTGATATAACGGCAAATAGGGACTGAATGTGGAATTTTGTCCCTATAGTGTTGTTTTTGAATAAGAAACATTTTTTTAAAATTAGAAATCGGATCTAAAGTCGATATTTCATGGTTCTGTTAATATTTAATTGATAGAACCACCACATCCAGTGTAACACAACAATGCCATGATGTGACGATTCCCTGCTTTTTTCGCTCACAGCAGGAGAGAAAACCCAAGCGAGCCGAGCTGGAATTACTCCCTCCTGGTGATGAAAGACAGAAGCAGTGACAGAAAAAAGAGAGAGAGAGTGAGTGAGAGAGAGTGTGTTGATTGAGAGCCCTGAGGATGTGCTGGTAATGAAACAGCCTCTACTTGGCCATCTGCTGAACCAGGCAGCCTACAGACAACGCCGAATTACTCAGGAGGTACGGCTCGGATTTGATTGCAAAACCTGTCACGACGTTCGGGGGGCACTTTGAAGTCGTGCCTTCTGTCGAACAAGGCAAGGTTCTTGTTAAGGATGGAGAGTTCACTGCTTTTACTGTGTGTGTGCAAGAAACTGACAAAGAGGGGATTGAAACCATGCACACACTCGAGCACTATGGAGGATGATGAGTGACTTAATTACAGGTTATTATATGTTATAATTAAGTAACACAAACTGAAAGACACTTGCAGCCATGTGAGGTCATTTCCACAACTGTTACTACAAACTTGGTCACAATTGTATACATGTTTTAACTTCTTTCTCTTTTTTCTTCTTTGTTTTATTTTTTTAAATGTTTTCCTCCTTTTTTTAATCTCCTTTTTCTTTTTATTCTCTTTCACGTTTTTTTCTTTTGTTTTTCCTCCTCAGCTTTTTTTTTCCTCCTTCTTCCTTTCCTACATCTTCTACTTTTTCTTCACCTTCTTTTCTTTACCTTCTTGCCCTTCTTTTCCTCCTTCTCTTTTTCTTCTCCTTTTTTTCACCTTTTTCTTCCTCCTCTCTCTTCTTATTGTTCTACTTGTTTTCTTCTACTCCATCGCCTACCACTTCTTTCCCTTCTACTCCAGTTTCTTCTTTCTCTATTTGTTCTTTTTCTTGTTCTTTTTTTAAACTTCCATTTTTCTTTTCTTCCTTCATTTTCTTCTTCATTTTAGGAATGCTTTGACAGGAGTTAAAATGAATATTTCACACACACACACACACACACACACACACACACACACACGTGCCATTACCGAGCTGAAACTTATCGTGTTCTCTTCTGTAAAGCTGAAAAAGGAGATGGTGATGGCAAACAGAGTCTAAAGATCAACTTGCTGAATAGATTCGCTCAGAATTCAATTAAATCCTTAAACTGCAAATCCGGCATTTGTCCAGCCGCGTGCACACACACACACACACACACACGGTGGGGATTTTACTTTGAGACGTGACTGATAATCCACTCCTGAGTGCTGGTGGCAGTGAGATGGAGTGAGAAGTAGACGGACAAGAAAAGACGCTAATGCTGATAAGTCATTTCTATATAACACAGTAAACATGAAGACCAGACACTGAATGAAAGGAAAAAAATATATATCAGAAAAGTGCCCCCCCCTTCTCTTTTTTTCTTCTGCTGCTCTTTTGTCTGCCCTGTCTTCATGTCCTCCTTTTTCTGTCTTCATGTCCTTTTTCTTTTTTCCTTCTTTTCATTCTTCCTCTACAGCTTTTTCCTTTTCTTCCTCTCCCTCTTCTCCTTCTTCTAAAGCCATCTCTTCTAATTATTTTTCCTCTTCTTTCTTCCTATTATTTTCCTTTTGTTTCTTAAACTTTTTTTGTTTCACTTCTCCTTTTTTCTTGTTCTAATTCGAAGTAGTGTTAGTAATGGTTGTTGTTGTATTATTAATTGTATTTATTTATTTTGCATTAGTGGTTCTTTAGCACCTTAATAATCCTTCGCGTAAAATGAAAATACGTAAGCCTTTTTTTTTTTTCTTTCCTCCCCCACTCGCTCTCTAACCCAATTCCTCCCACAAAAGCTGTAAATGCAAAAAAAAGTCGTGATCAGACACCCCTTTACAACCCACAGGTCTCACGTCACCGTCCAATCTTACTTTAGGTCCAGATTAGATCAGCACATGGCAGGTGAAATAAATTGAAGAATTGAACATGAGGGAAGACACTGCTGGAAGAATCATTACCCTGGAAGGATTTTTGGCACCATGCTGTTTACTGTCTCGTCTAACATCCAGAAGTTCAGCTAAATCAGCACAATTATTAAGAAAAAAACACTCGGTACAGCCTTAAATGGACGAAGATTTGTCGTCTGATGTCCTTTAAAGAAAACACATCCTGCACTAACTTCTGGAAGCCTTCATAAAACATTTTAGGAAAAAAAAAAAGAGTTCCAGCTAGTCTCTTAGCAACCCTGCTTAACCAACACTGTTCAACATTTATTACAACACAGTGCTTAATCAAGTCGAAGATTATACCTCAACCCTGTGCAACTCTGTACAACACATTATACTGGAGATACATCACTTCTTTCGGCTTCTCCCATTAGGGGGCGCCACAGCGAATCATCCATCTCCATACCCCCCTGTCCTCTACATCTGCCTCTTTTAACCCAACTACCTGCATGTCTTCCTTCACCACATCCATAAATCTCCTCCTTGGTCTTCCTCTTTTCCTCCTTCTTGGTGTCTCCATCCTCAGCATTCTCCTACTGATATACCCCATGTCCCTCCTCTGCACATGTCCAAATCATCTCAATCTCACCTCCCTCACCTTGTCTCCAAAATGTCCTACATGTGCTGTCCCTCTAATAAACTCATTTCTAATCCTGTCCATCGTCGTCACTTCCAACGAAAACCTTAAAATCTTCAGCTCTGCTACCTCCAGCTCCATCTCCTGTCTTTTACTCAATGCCACTGTCTCTAAACCATACTGGAGATACACTATTTTGCCCAAAAGTTTTCCTAGCAGAACTGCTTTAGCTCTGTCATTCTCTTTGGACAGCTCGTGTGTTATGGCTCTCTTCAAGTCATTCCATGGCGTCTCTATTGGGTTCAGGTCTGGGCTCTGACTGTTTTTTTTTAAGCCATTTTTGATCTTATTATATAATCAAATGTTTTGAACTGTTTTATTTAGGCACATTATATTTGTCAGTACTCTTAGATGATCATCAGATCAGCATTATGCAGAAAACTATTACATTCCGAAAGGTGCACCTACTTTTCCTTGCCACTGTATTTAACCGATTTCCTAGATGTTTGTATATTTTAGCTCACAGCAGGTCTGCTTGAGGTGAAGTTGATGGGATACAGTAGCAGGCTGTTTATTGAACGAATCCAAATCGTGGTCTGGAATTGATTGAGCAGAGGGCATGGAGCAAACAAACAACCCCCCAAGAAAAACACTATTAGTTCCAGGATTGGAGTAAGAATATGGATATTTGGTGATTTGGAACCCTGACTGAACTCCAGTTCTCTTCACCTCCCCTACATCAGTACCTGATTCAACACCTTCATGTCTGAATGAATCCCTGACAAATCTCCACAAAATCTAGTGGAACATCTTCCCATAAGAGTGGAGCTTATTATAACAGCGTGGAATGAGATGTTAAAAAATTCAATCTTACACTCAGGTGTCCACCAAAAGCTCACCATGGCTCAGTTCTGCTTTACAATTTTACTATGTGCAAAAGTTTTGCCCCCTCCATCTGTAGTTTCTTTTGACATCTCATTCCAGGTCTCCTACTGGGAAGTTGTTGCTCAGCGGTTAAGTGGATCGGAAGATCAGGGGTTGAGCCCCGGGAATCTCCAAGCTGCCTCTCTTGGGGCCCTTGAGCAATGCTCTGAACCTTCTGTGGCTAAGGATCTTGGGTTACGGATCAGAAGGTCAGAGGTTAAAACCCTGGGATTGCCAAGCTGCCACTCTTGGGACCCTTTGAACAAGGTCCTTATCCCTCTGTGTTCTAGAGGTACCTTTTACTTTCCAGGTCCAGAAAACAAAATACCTCAATTGGAAACATATTCTAACTGAGCCATTAATGTTCAAAGCCGGCTAAACACTTTACTTACACTGTTTTTGTGCACGTTACTTCGTTTGTGCGCTTTCAGCACCCGGAGAGCTGCACAAGCCCATTTCAGCTCACGTCTCACTGCTCTAATTGATTATTAGCGAGTAAAAAAAAAGAAAACCAGAAATCCAATTACTGCAAAATACAATTAGTCCTTCCTTGGATGGGGTACAGTGGACAGTTGACCCTTGGGAGAGAAATAAATCAAGCGCAGCGAGTGGGGTGCCTTTAACAGCAGCAGCTGTTTAATGCCTCGATTAAATCCTCGCTTAACGAAGAAAACAAAACAATTATGTGCATGTCGATCCGAGCTGTTCGAAGGCCGAGGAAAACTCATTAACCTCGCTCATCAAGGTAGCGGCAAAACCAGGCTCTGCCTCTCGTATTTGATGTGATAATTAGCTGTTTCTAGACACCTGTGACATCGTGGTGTTCTAGCAGACAGATTCGTCGATTGAAGTTTGGTGCGAAAGACTCGCTCTCCCCAATTGGTGCACGGATTCGTGTTGTTAGATTTGCGTTAAGTGACCGCAAGCAGTATGTTTTTTGCTTGTGCAATCAACTCATTTAATCCAAACCATATGGTATTCCCCACTCTTCTGGGACGATGTTCCACTAGATTTTGTGCTCATTCAGGCACAAGAGCATTAGAAAGTCAGGTACTGATGAAGACGACATGAGGACGCCCGGGGTGCGGTCGGCGTTCACATAATCAGTAGGGTTAAGATCAGAGCTCTATAGCAGAAGACCCATAATAACTTTGTGCAAAAAATCATCATGATGGGACACGTTTCGGTCTCTTAATTTACATGAAGCGAAAATTTCATGCTAGCACGTCCAAAGACGTCCCACACCATTAACACCATAATTAGTATTATTTTTTAATCTGATGTTTAGAAAATGTTTATAAAATGTAGAAAATTTGTATAAGGAATTCTGGCCCAATTTTTTTTTTTATTTATATATAAACTCTTTATATAAAAAAATATTTTTTTGCATTTACTCTCCACGACAAGCCTGTCCCATTTCTCCAGGATCTTCTCCTGGATTTAATCAAGTTGTCAAAGGTTTTCGGAGGCAAACGTATTTCGGAGATGTGCACCTTGTAGGGTTCATTCGAACGATAAAGTGCGAGAACGGAAAAGAAATGAGGATGCAGTTTGGAAAGAGAGATTTCAAACGCAGTATTTGAGATAGTGGAGCAGTGCAGAGACGTCTCCCAGTACATTGCATTTTAAAGCAGGAACATTCGGAACTGAAATGAGTTTGTCCTGTTCCTGTGAAAGGATCCTGAAGATGTCTCCTGAAAGCAACACTTTATATTTAATTGCATCGTGTGCCTGTGTAGATCTTAAGCCTGTGTATTTGTAGAGATTGTGAATGAATGCGTCAGTTTTGGTGACTGGATGTTCACACACACTACCGGTGTCTGCCATTTCATCATGCAATAGCCACCTTCTTCTGGAAGCTTGGGTGGTCCTCATTAAAAGAAGAGGCCGAATAAAACGAAGGCACATCCCGGTAATGAACACGTCGCTCGGGTTCGCACGCTTCGAAAGCCTCCTCTCTCTGTGCATGATGCATCCTGCATCCCAGTTGATTTGCCGCCTTTGGTTTGTAGATTAAAGCGCCACGCTGCGTCGCTCAGGCCAACACACAACATCGCAGGAAGAGAATCCGGAGCCTTTTGGCTGTTAATTCTTCCTCAATTAGTGCTCCTTTTTTATAGCTCATATCAGGCATTGATTACTGAATGATAATTGCGCATTTAAACAGCCGGGCCAATTTCATTTCTTGCCGCTTCGGTTCTTTGCCAGTCCGTCCAGCCATATCGGGAATCTTTTCTCATCCTGCCCTCCTGTGAGCTTTTCTCCAAGAGGAGTGCTTGAGCTAACTGGAGCTGTCAACATGACTGGTCTCTGAGCTTTGCTCGAGTGAAGATATCTTTCTCGTGTGTGAAACGGCGACGCGATGAGTTTGCAGTGTAAATTTCACAGGACATGATCCATGGCTGCGAACACTCCACACTGTAAAGGGGGGGGTACTAAGAAATAGAGGGAGAGAGTTCTTTCGAAACCCATAGTCTCAAAGCAGCTTTACAGAGATAAAGCAGTTATTTGTTCCTTATTAATGGAAGTTTATACCAAATGAGCGAGCCTGTGGCGAAGGAAAATCTCTTTGATGCTTCATGAGAGAGAAAACCTTGAAGATCCTGACTCAAAAAGGGAACCCGTCCTCATCCTCAGCACCGACATTCATTCCAGTTCCATCGTTGTTGAGGTGCTGTTCAGTGATTGGTGCTGAAATGCAGAACTGTTAATGCAACCTGTGGTCCTGATCCATTGTAGCACAATGTTGATATTCATTCAAGTCCAAATCCATCTTTACAGTTCTGGAGTTGCTCAGTAGCTTCATGGATCTTTAGGTTGTTAAGGTAGAACCATAATCAGCTGCACAGTGTGGGTCTCCATTTGAAGAAAAATCAATCTAGAGGTAAAGTAGAGACAGAGGTCTTACTTGAATGACCGGTCTTGTGATTGGCTTACAAGCTGCCACCCAGATGAGGATGAGGTTCCTTTTAGAGTTTGGTTCCTTACAAGGTTTCCTCCTCATGCCATCTCAGGGAGTTTTTGCTTGCCACTGTCACCACTGGCTCACTCACAAACTTATAAGCACTAAACTAATATATTCATTCTTTTTTTTCCCTCTGCTTTGGTACAATGCCCACTGTTAAAAGCACTTTATAAATAAAATAAAAAAAAAAAATCAGTGGACGTGATGGCTCAGACTTCAGATCGGGAAGTTGTGAGGTCAAATCCCAGCACCACCAAGCTGCCACTGCTTTGCCCTTGAGCAACGCCTTAACCCTCAACTGCTCACTTGAATAATAAGATATTTTAAAAATGTCTGCTTTTCCATGAAGATATGGTTTCCATATGTGGAAGATCTTGATTACTTTCCATCTCTGACCGCAGCCCAGGTCCTTCTCACCCTACATCAGGTAACTTATGGCATTGAGCAACATCTCAGAAGAGTGGAGGTTGTTATAACATCAAAAATTCAATGTGGAATTGGATGTTCGAAAAGAACACAATCTTAAGGTCCTTTTTCTTAAAGAGGAAAATGTATTTCACTTTGTCATTATTACGTACCAATTTGAGCTCGTTGTTCCTATATAACGAGGGTCTGTGTGACCTCATAATTCGAGCGTGGAGAAAAAAAAACTTTTTGGTGGGTTTTTTTTTTTCCTCCTGAAACTACTCCGCGAGCGCCCTGGATTCGATCAGTTCCATTAGTCGGAGTAAACACATTCGGGTACATGTACGTATTGTACATTTTGGTACAAGGCGTGAGAATGGAAGAGAAATTAGGATGCAGTTTGAATGGACGGATGGAGCATTTCGAATGCGGCATTGCAGATAGAAGAGGAGAGCGATCTCTCAATAGGTCCCATTCGGAATTCGAGGATCAGGAGAAAGATGTTCGAAACAGAGAATAAACTTGCACAAAGAGCTGAATGTCGCCTTCGAAATTTGTTCATCTTGTTCCCTTGAAGAAGCTGGTTAAGACGAGGTGGATTTGGTCGGTCCTGTAGGACTTTCTTTAAAGTTAAGTCGCACGTCTCTGGTGAGGGTGTGAGATAGTCAGAAGCATAAAATGTCAAATAAATAAATTAATTCCCTATCCTATTAGAAATCAATCAAGACTGTTGCATAGATGTTTCAGACTGCCACAATATTAGAAATAGTGGGGGATCTGCCACATCCTTCTTTTAATTGTAAGAATTTATATATGTTTTCTTTAAATATTCTATTATATTATATGTAGCACCTTTTATATTGTTAATGTATGTGCATTATTATTATTATTTTTTGTTTATTTGAACTTATTGGAATTTTAATTATTTGTATTTCTCTATTTGTGATGCTTTGGCAGTACAAATCTACAATTATTTGTCATGCCAATGAAGCACCTGAAAACTGATGAGCAAGAGAGATATAGAGTGAAGATGGTTGGTGTCTTCAGCAGAATTTTAAACAGCAGACTCTCAGGCTGTAATCAGGATAGAAAGCAGACTTCACTCATTAAACCCTCACTTATTAAAACACCCAGTGAGGAGGAAACGTGTTGAAATGAATCACTAATGAAACACAGACTCTGTACATTAATGCTGGTTTACCTCTGGAGTCGGGAAACCCTACAACAATGTTCTGTACATGTTCATAAACCTGTTTCTTCTTATTGGCAGTGTATTTATTTTGTCATGTTTTTTTCTTTATTATGAACATACAGTAAAAGTGTAACAAAAGAACAGTTTTAAAAAAAAAAAAAAAAAAAGAGTTAGTAAGTAAACTGTGTTGAGAAGCACTATGTATAAGGGACCAGTCAATATGTGAGCGATTTCCTCCTCTGTATCCGTGGAGCAGCACGGAAATCGTTTGCTTCCCACCTGGAAGGTCTCTCTTTCACATCTGCCCTATGCAGACACTACACTGGTGTCCCACAAGGCTCAGTAATTGGTCCCCTCCTTTTCTCTCTCTCTATACCCACTTTCTTGGTCAAGTCATATCCTCGCATGGGTTTTCTTACCACTGCTATGCTGGTGACACTCAACTCATCATTTCTTTCCCTCCCTCAGATACCACGGCTTCCACTCAGATCTCGGCATGCTTAGCGGACATATCTTCATAGATTAGCAAAACAATGATACTTGCCTACAAGGCCAAAAATGGACCAGAGACGTCATTGCACCTTGCACTGCACCACGCTGTCTAAGATCCTCCAGCACTGCTCGACTGGTACCACCTTCTCTCAGGATAAGAGGTAAGTAGACTTCAAAGCTCTTCTCTGCATTTTTTTATTTTTTTACATATTTCCATGCATACACTTCCCGTAGTGTAGATCAAATACAAGAAAGTAGGGGGTTCAATAGGGTTTATAGCTCTATGGCAGACCACTCAATATCTTCCGCTCCAAACCATGTGAAGCATAATTTCGTGGAGCTGGCTTTGTGCACAGGATAATTTTGCAAAAGAAGCACATATGGTTGGGTGTCAGGTGTCCCAATACTTTTGTCTGCATAGTGTATTAATAATATTAGTGTTGCACACTATACCGGTACTAAAAAGTTTTCGTGATGCCCTGCATTTAATAACGATACGATTCCTTTTAGTACCGGTACTTTAAAAGACAGCTGTAGTTCCAAGTGGTCGACACTAGGGGCAGTGTGTTGGGCAGCGCTCTGCTTTTATCTCGCATCGAGTGCGTGTTTATCAGATGTGATCAAACAGACAGCAAACATGATTATTAATAAATAAAGGTCCATTATTCAATTTTCCTTTATTTATTTATTTTTTTATAGTATCAGTTGGTATTGGTATCATGATATTTATTTTAGGTATCGCATCGAAGTCAAAATGTTTGGTATCGTGAGAGCCCTAGTGTATATAAAATATTATATAGCATGTAATATATAGTATATTTTTTATTTTGTCATATTTCAGATAAATATTAGTTGCAGCAAACTTTTCCTCTTTTCAAACAGAAATTCATCAGTAAATGTTTATAGTGAACATTAAACTCTTTCGAAATATTTTATAAATAAAAATCACTGAATACAGCAGATTCTGGGAATTGTTACTCTGAGTATCTCAAGGGCCAAAATTTTACATAATGACTTTATGGAAATTCAGAATGAGTTTAAAAGCCTGCTCTGGTTGGGCTTTGGGAGATCGAATTGACTACACAAATATGCCGTTAATATAAAAACGGAACGCCTAATAGAGCATGTTTTCAAGCTGAAGTGGTTTCTGGGAACATTAACAGGCCTGTGAGGAGAAAAAGTCTGAGATGGCGTGCGTTTATTTTGTACGCAGTTCATATTGGGTAGCGTTAGAGACCTGACTGTAGCTTCGGCAGTGTGAAATCGTCAACACATGGTTCTTTTGTGTGCACGTAATATTTTCTGGGTACCAACAAAAGGCCTGTTCGTTTAATATACTTTTCTTTTGCCAGTAGGTTCAGGTGTTCTAGGATCTGGTATTTTTGGTATTATCGCAGGATTCTGTTTAGGCAAATATTCTCCAAAATGCAGATTGAATGCACAATTTATGCATATGCTAGTTACCAACTGAAGACTTGTCCACTTAATGTATTTATTTTGCCAGTTCAGTTCTATGGTTTCCAGTATTCCTAGCTAATGGAGGTATTCTAGTCAACATGAGGTAATGGATGAAGTAGACCGTTCGTGTATATTAGACTGTACAATGCATCAAGGCCTTGAGTCTACCTTTGCTAGGCAAACTGGGGAATGCAGTGCACACATGAGGGTCAAGTGACACAGTATTGATGTGTGTGTTGTATCAATTAATGTTAAGGCACTACAAATCCGTAACAAGCTTCTGCAAACTAGAGTACGGTTATACACTTCATTCCGAGTACTCAAATCTGGGTTTTAACAAATAAGGTTTTTACGGTACACCTGAAACTTACTATTCTTTTATCCTAAATGAACATTTTCCTCGGATGAACACTGTAATGTGTCAAAGGAATTCCATCGAAGGATTCTTTACATTTAAGTACTTGGAACTGGTCGTTTTCAGACCTTAAAAAGACTCCAAATTAGTGCTTCATTAAAGGCAGGTGCACTCGGAGGCTAAACCTGATAAAAGACTAGTCAGCTGTTATCTGTTAGACAAATGCATTGTCAGCTACAACTGCCTCATTAGGGTGATCAAGATCTCGGCCTTTTCCGGTTAGGTGCAGGTTGTTTCCGATAAAAGCAAGTCACGGCTCTTCTAAAGTGCCTTTATATGTTTAAATGAATCCAGCCATCTGTCCTATTTATAGCCACCCAATACACTATCCTTTTACCCATCGATCCATCTGTCCATCTCTCAATCAACCTGTATATTTTCGTCTATCCAACGGTTTATCCCATATGTCCATCTTTTCATCTCTCCAACCATCTCTTTTCCATCCATCCATATATACATTCTTTTTTTTGTCCCTTTGTACCATACTTTTTTCCATACATTTTTTCTTCTCCATTCATCCAAATACACATCTTTGTCATCTATCAACCATCTTTCCATTCCTCCATATGTACAATCTTTTCTGTCTATCCAACATCTCTCTTTTCCATCCATCCAAATACATATCTTTACCATCCATCCTTCTACTAATCTGTTTAACCACACCAAAGTATCTTCCCGATTCTGCCAGGATTAAACTCATGTAAGTGAAGTTCGCCTCTCGTCTCGCTGTAAATTCCGGTCACATTCCCTACTACTATATACGGAAAATAGATTTCCCGGGTTTCTAATTATAGAAACCCTATAGCTCCGCAACTCTGGAGCTCCACTGAGAAGGACTTTCCTCCTGGTCCATCTGCCGTCACGTAGACGAGCAAAACTAAGCACAGAGCACAGTGTGGAACCGTAAACAGCCGGAACCTACATGATCGCAGTGTTATGAAGCTTAGGGCTTTTCTTGCTATTCTTAAATCAGCCATTCTGGTTTGACTTGAAGGTTAAATAAACCAATTCGGTGATCGTATCTGTGTGTGGACCCACGCATGCTGCTAATTCACTATCGCTCCCTCGGGGTTGTACTTTTAGTCTGATGGGGCTGATGTATGTTGTGTCTCGATTAAAAGGAATTATTCAGAGTTAAATTGTTTCTATAAGCTGTTGTAAGAAAAACACCTGCAGGTTCTGGGCACAACCTAACAGCAGCTACCAGTTAATGACTGTAAACACTCATTAACGGAAACCTTCTGCTTGGATTCTTCTCGTGTATCAGAAAAGTTTAATCTAAACCATGATTTATTTCTTGTGCTCTTCAGTCCATGTACGTATAAGGTTTGTGGACACCTGAGCATGGGATTGGTTTTGCAGTTTGAATGTCTGGTCCCAAATTGCGCCTATAAAACCTGCACACTTTTGGGAAGATGTTCCACTAGGGTTGCTTTTGGAGATTTGTGCTCATTCAGCCACGTTAGTCAGGTGATGATTCAGATGAGGAGGTCTGGAGTGCACTCGCGTTCCAGTACAATTCATTGTGATCTGTAGAGCTGATGTTGGAGCCTTACTCCCTCTTTCCAACCATCCATCACTCACTCCATCTTTTCAACTAACCATCCATCCATCCTTTCTGCCCCCCTCCAACCATCCCTCCCTCCCTCCCTATTTTTCAACCGTCCATCGCTCTCTCCTTCCAACCATCCATCCCTCCCTATTTTCCAACCAATTATCCATAATTCCTGCCCTCCAACCATCCATCCCTCCCTCTTTTCAACCATCCATCCTTCACTTCCTCCCTCCCACCATCATTCCATCTTCCATCCTTATATCGTTCTGTCCACTTATCCATCCAAAATGTTATAGAATTGAAAATATTCTGCAAAATTTCATAATTTATTCAATATAAATTTGGATTTGCATAATTTCGTTTTTCGTTTTCGTTCAGAAACCAGTCACTGTGCCTTTTCTGAGATTTCTGATGGTGTAAGCCTACACACACACACAAAACAACCCCACAGCAAATGCGATCACCGTTCAACACATCAAGTGCGCAAAGTATATTGTTAAAGAACAACCAGGTTCCAAAGTCGTTACTGATTACAGATTGAACAACAGCAAAGTGTCGCACTCAATACCACGTTCCAAAATCCGCGTAGACGCCGATACACCGGACAATACATCAGGGTAATATTATCTGAACAGTCTACAAGTGGGAACCGACAATAAAAAACAAAGCTTTATTTATTTATTTGTTTTCCCCGCCGTAGCGGCGCACAATGCGATTCTACTGATCATAAAACCAAATTTTCACGGGATGAAAGCGTCAGCTTCAATCACATCGAATTTCTGTCGAGCTCGAATAAATCACTCGCTCTCACCACCTGGATTTGGCTGGGGTTTTTTTCTTTCACTTCGGAGACGCGAGAGAGAGCGCACGCTCTCATTTGGTATTCTGTCCAATTCCCCTGTCGATCTGTCTGGAATAATCAGGTGATTTGTGCCTGTGGTGTTGGATTTAAAATGGATGACCCGACTTTGGCTGTGAAGTCAAGAGCATGTTAAAATAACATGAAAACAGATGATGCACTGCACTACAAGATCATGAGAAGATCACTACAGTCAACCAGCAGTGTATATATAAATATATACATACACACTTCCAATAAGTATTGAATTTACATCCATCCTTTCCTCCAATTTTTCTACCCCTTCTAATCTTTCCATCCATGTAATCCAAGCATTTGGCCATCTAGCTATCCATCCCTTTAATTCTTCCTTACCCCTATCCGTAAACCCATCTTTTTATCTGGCCACGATTCATCTGTCTACACACTTTTCCAGACATCCTGTTATCCATTTATGCATCCATCCAGCCATTTTTTTTCAGCCATCAATCCTGTTATCCATTCATTCGTCTATTCATCTTTCCAGCCTTCCATACAAGCTATCCATACGTCGTTCCATCCATGCGTCCATCTTCCCAGCCTTCCGTCCGTGCATCAATCCATACATCTTTCCCTCCATTCGTCCATCTTTCCATCCATCCCACTATCCATGCATCCATATTTCCATCCATCCATCGCTGCGAGTAAGATAAATCCATCTATGCACCTTTCCATCCATCCTGCTATCCATCATTAAATCTATAAATCTTTCCATCCATGCGTCCATCTTTCCATCCATCCCGCTATCCATGCATCCATATTTCCTTACATCCATCCTGCTATCCATCATTCAATCTATAAATCTTTACATCTATCCCACTATCCATGCATCCATATTTCCATCCATCCATCGCTGCTAGTAAAATTCATCCATCTATGCACCTTTCCATCCATCCTGCTATCCACCCCTGAACCCCCTCTTTTTCATTAAGATCTTTTTTCTTTGCCTGAAATCATGACTCAAAGTGTGAACAGATCAGAATGAAAAAACTCCCAACAGGACATAAATCTACTGAGGTGAAGGGGTGTAAAAGCTGGTAATTGGGCACCTGTGATGTGTCGAATGTGTTGGCTGGTTTTCACCTGATGTTTTTTTACTCCTTGTAGGCCAACTTCATGTTTCTACTGTGATCTAATGATGACTCTGGGGTTTTGTAAAGGCACAAAGTTACTGGTGAACAGAGAGAAGAGGAGCAAGCTCAAAACCCCAACCCTGCGGAACACCAGCGGGCTCAGAACGCCACCCTGAGTTGCACCCTAGGTTGTACATTTATCTTTATACCGTGATTGACAGGTGAATCCTCCCCATATTTCCAGCAGTTTTCCTGTGACAGGTTCTGAATGGAGGATGACCCTTAATGATTACTATATTATAAAAAAAAAAAAAGCGATGCTTTTTTTTTTAGCGTCCTTGCATGCAGTTTCTTTCAACAGGCAAATAATTTCAATAATTATCCAATTTCCAATAATTATCCAATCATCCATTATCCCTGTAAAACCTCAGCGAGGTCATAAATGGTTTTAGCCAATTTTTCTTCGGATTTAATTACATTTGTAGTAGAAATTGTGAACATATTATGCAAAATGTACTATAATGTATGATTTTATATATT